>NC_064616.1:799347768-799649018 GCF_023898315.1 Schistocerca nitens | reverse complement strand
CTGCACTTATTTACTTTGTTTTTGCTATTCAGAAATATTATAATAAGTTTATAAAAATACAAGAAATATACTGTTAAATATTTATATTGGCAAAACACGACGCTGCGGCTTTAGTCCATGCACTAACCTAATGGCCCTTTTTTGTAATACTAATATTCTATTTAGGTGCAAGTCTACAACACAACCTGACGGTTCAGTACCATAATTAAGAAATGGATAAACTGTTCCTTAGTAAACAATTTTTAGTGTTTGACTTGGGAATATTTTTGAGAGCTGATTTATCAGATACAAGTTACTGCTGATTTTCTCATGTACAGAAGTAATGTGGTTTACTCAACAGAGATTTTTGTCCACTTGCACACCAATAAATTAAATGTTATCTGTTTCTGCTGATGTAATACCACAAATATTGTTTATTTTAGCCTCATGAAAACCAGTTGTTTTAAATGTTAGTAGCAGGGATTTACTGATGTTAATGTTTATACCCTGATGTAGAAAACATGTGGTTACTTCCATCCCATCCTTATTTGTAGCTGGGTGTAATATCCCAAAGTCTTTATCATAAAATAAGAGGGCAGTGTCATCAACACAGGTTACTAGATGTGAGTTGAAGGGTTGTGTCATCTCACTGACATTAACCAAGAAGGGAAAGGGACCAGGGATTGATCTCTACAGTACCCCCAGGATTACTGTATCTCTAGAAGACTGGAAATCTATTATCTTATTATCTATTTTACATGAAAGTTCAGTACACTGTTTGTGATTTGTCAAGTATGTAGTAAGTAATTATATAGATGAGTTCTTGATGTTTTAAGCCTTCAATTTCTTGATGAGCAACCCGTGGTTGACTGATTGGTTGGTTTTGGGGAAGGAGACCAGACAGCGTGGTCATCGGTCGTGGTTGACTGAGTTGAAGGCTTTGGAAAGATCTATGAATTTGCCTGATGACTTCATATCTTGGTCTATAACAGTGTGTACACTTTATGGAGAAATTCAGCAACTGCAGTAGTTGTACACTGATTTTTCTGAAAGTTGTACTGTGTTCCTATTAACAATTTGTTCTTTGTAAAATAAACAGTGCTGAGAAAGCAACACCATATCAAAAACCTTACAAAAGGTGGGGATCAATTATATTTGGCAGTAGTTTGAAACCTTTTTTGTATTCCCCTTCTTATGCACTGGTTTAACAATGCTCATTTTTAGACTTCTAGGATAAATGCTTTCTTTAATACTATTGGAGTATTGAAGAGTCCCCTGTACATTAAAACTTGTGATTTAACTCTGTATATTATGGGACAGTAAAAATTCTGATTCTTCTGATTCTGATTGTATAGTTTATGAGGTATGTTAGTGATTTCACTATTTCTTTTATGCATTGTTTAGCTACTACACTCAACTTACCATCCCATCAAGCTGAGTATTTGTTCTTTAATTTGAAGAGTATCTTGCTTATTTCATTTTCTTTAACCTTATCAAATTTAAAACTCACTGCTTGAGGGGTGTGATTTGGTATCTCTTGGTACATTTCTAAAGTGTATGTTGGGTTTCCTGTTGGTGATATTAAATATTTATTAAAGAAGTTACATAATGATTTTGGTTCTTTTTTAATATTACCATCCTCTATAATGAATGAGGATTTGTTGTCCTGTTCTGATAGTCAGCCATAGGTGAGACATTCCACTTTCTCATGAAAGGCAATACACATACAGCTTTCAGAAGTCTGGATCATCTTTACCATTAAAAAGGAAAATGATTATCTTGTTAATTGATGGGAATGAAATACACTGCATGTCATGTTTCCATAATAGTCTACCAATCTTCTCGAATAAGGTAGATAAGTGGTTTTCGGCTTCTCTTTCTCTGTTTCAATCCCAGCCTTTTTCTCAAATGTTCTTGATTTTGATGGCAACACCCACTCAGTTTGATACTGAAATCGCTGGAGTGTAAATGTACCAGGATCTGTTCAAGCTTTTCTACTCCATGTTGCTTTACCACACATGTATGGTCCACATAGAAACACATTGATTTTGCCATAACAGAATTTAGTGACTTTACTTCAAAGTGTTCCATTTATATGTTTTGCAATGATAGGAAATAATGACTACCCATCACCACATCATCAGCTTGTTCATAATATTTTCCATCAAACAGAAAATAAGCTGATGTCAGAATGTGCCCAAAGAGTACTGCAACACTTTTTCATTATTAATTCCAAGTAGTCAGAAAGTGGACCACTTGTAAAGAGGGAGACTACATCAAAACTGATCATAGCATCCATATCTTGGAGCCACAAGGGGCTGAGAAATGTACAAAGTTAGCAGAGTGGTGAATGCTGAAATGCTTAACTCTGCTTTAAAATGTTCCTTTACAAAGGAAAACCCACGATTGCCCCAATTTTATCCTCATACCACTGAAAATATGAGTGAAAAACTATTAGTGTCAGTGGTGTTGAGAAACAGCTGGAATCATTTAAACTGAACAAAGCTCCAAGGCCAGACGGAATCCCTAACAGATTCTGTACTGAATTTTCAGCTGAGTTAGCCCCTCTTATAATTATAATCTTATCATAGATCCCTCAAACAAAAAACCATCCTTAGTTCTTGAAAAAAAGTGCAGCTCACACACATCTGCAAGAAGGGTAGAAGAAATGATCCACAAAGCTACTGTCTAGTATCCCTGACATTGATTTGTTGTAGAATCTTAGAACTTGTTTTGAGCTCAAACACAGTGAGGTATCTGCAACAGAATGGCCTCCTCCACGCCAACCAACATGGATTTCAGAAACATCAATCATGTGATACCAAACCATCATTTTTCTCTCATGGCACACTGAAAGCTTCATATTACGGCAGTCAAGTATAAGCAGTATTTCTTAATTTCTGAGAAACATTTGATTCAGTATGACACCTATGCTTATTGTCAAAAGTACAATCATATGGGGTATCAAGCAGGGGCACCGACTTACAAAAAATATTGTGGGAGGGGGGGGGGGCATACTGGGGCTCTTGCCCTGGGAAATTTTCTGAATTTTAGATGAAAAATGGTGATTTTTAAAGTTTTTTAAGCATTTGGGAGTCATATGATCAACATTAGAGCCCCAAAAACTGGACTCTAGATAATTCAACAAGCCTGACACATTTTTGGCTTTGAGAAAAGAAACAAAACATAAACATGCACAGTATTTTCGTAAAAATCTAATTTAATTTACAGTAATAATCATGCTTATAGACAATTACAGAGCAATGAATGTATAGCTCTGAAGAGACTGAAATCATATTTAAATAAATCCTAAACTATCATTAAAAGAATAACACATCAAATATTGCTGTCGCACAGTAATAGCACTTTGACTAAAAAGTGAAATATCTAATTTAAGCTTACTTTGAATAAGGCTCAGGGTACATTACATAAAAACAATATCTCAAAGTTAATACCTTAATACAGTCAATAAATTTAATACAGTATGCCTTTGTCAAAAAGTATGTAAATAGCGGGTTTTAAATGGATCTTACACCCTAAAAATATTTAAGTATGTAATATTAACTAATACAGTACTATAGTAATATAGTACTAAATAGTACTAATATTTCAAAACTGAAAATTTAACATTATGTATGTATTTAATTCTGTATTTAATAAAGATTTTTAATATTGCTCTAAATGCCATTATTAGGGCTAGAGTGTCTTAAGAAAGATACAAATGTCAACCATTTGAGTGGATTACTCAATATGAAGTTGTTGATGACTGGTCAGATATCCAATTCATCCAAAACATCTCATTGGGCATGAAGAGCAGCCAAGTTGTTCAATTGCTTCCATCCCATTGTTGATCAGAGATATGACTTCAGACATCTAAGTGTTCTACATGATCATTCTGCTGTTGATGTTGTGATTGGACCTATTTGGAGAAGCTGATTGCACTTCACTACTTCACATAACATTTCTCCAACTGCAGGCTCTTATGTAATGTACTTTCTTATATCATGCATGTTTTTTAAGACCAGTTGTTTTTTAATAGCGATATTGAGTAACATATTCTAGTGTAAGTGCAGTCTCTCAATCTCTAGGTCTTTTTTGAAGAACTCAGTTGATTTTTCCAAATTTGTTTCACCTCTGTTTATTAAATGCA
The DNA here is from genome assembly GCF_023898315.1 of Schistocerca nitens. Classification (NCBI taxonomy): domain Eukaryota; kingdom Metazoa; phylum Arthropoda; class Insecta; order Orthoptera; family Acrididae; genus Schistocerca; species Schistocerca nitens. Next base: position 799,644,889 of record NC_064616.1, on the reverse strand, counting down.
AGCACTCTTGTTCAACTGCAATGACCTGTATTAGTGCAGTTGAAGCAAACTGCTCAGTAATGCAAGATTGCTCCATTTCACAAACTTCAATGTAAATAGCTTTGTAGTATTCCTTTGGTGTTTTGAAAGTGTGTGGTGAGCTGGCTTTGTTGTTTTCATACTTCTTTGGTATACTTCAATTCCAAGGATCCCAAAAGTTTTCAAAAATATCACACTTTCCATTCAATATACATATCAAGCCCTCATATATTTTTTCCAGATCAGCAACTCTTAGATGAGGGCATTGAATTTTTTCATTGACATCCTCTACTGGGTTCACTGTGTGGCAATAAAGACATAAAAAGAAATAAGTCTTGAATTGTAACATTGCCTCGAGGTAGCCTGCACATTTGTAGCCTACCTCTGTTTTGTCCTCTGCAGAAAATATTTCAAAAAATCTAGAAGTTCTTCAAAGTTTTTCAATATTCTCAAGATACAAGACGCTCACATAGTCCATCGAGTCAGGCAAAGGAGTTGTAGACCAGCTTGGTCATTGGCGCTCTCACAGCGTACGCGTCTTTGTTGGATTCCCTTATGGTGTTTATTACGTCCTTGGCTAAAGCCATAATATCCCTCATAGACATAAGATGGTGGGGACTGTCTACAACTGCCAAGTCTAAACTATGAGCAGTGCCGTGCACATAAATTGCTTTTGGTTGTATATCCTCGGATATACATAGCACTGTGCTCTTAAGGTATCCATTATCTTTTAAAATACTAAACAGAGTTTGTGATTCAGTGTTGGGGATCTCGTAGAAGCCAATAAAGTTTTTGTTGATGATTAAGGAATCGTTGACAGTAAAAATGCAAAATGACACTTGTTCGTGAATCGAAGAATCACTTGTTTCATCAACCATAATAGAAAAATATTCAGTCTTCTTGATTGAAGTCAATACCATTCTCAACACAGACTTTCCTAGTAGATCAATGATTTCATTTTGAATATCATGGAATGTCCACTTATACCCCGAACACCCTAACGGATCTTTAAACTCAGGTATGTCATTCTTTCAGAGTTCCTACAGTTGAAAAAAATTTGAGTTTGCATCTTCATGCCCTCTAATTGCTAGTCCTTGTCAGCATAGAAATTGCACAGTAGTAAACATTGTGTCAAGAGCTAAACAGCCTTTCTTCATATCACTATCTAACTGTTCATTCAATTGGGAGGCCACACTTCGGTTAGTGACAGAATTTAATTTCAGAACACCTTCTTTATGCATGATCATATTTTCATGAAGACAGAATTTTTCCAAAGCCTTTTTCCAGTCAGAAAACCCTACAGAAGTAAATGCATCTTCTTTTTTTGAAGAAAATTGTAATTGATTTTTAGCATCTGCCTCTTTGCAGGTTTTGCAAAAAACTGTTTTGGTAGATGCTTCATATTCTAGCCATGTATATTTGACCAACCAAGACTTCTGAAATGATCTTCCCTTATTGGATTGTCCAGGTTTCAGCTGTGAACAGTTCTTGCCTGAAGATGACGAATCAATTGATAACACTATAGTTACTGGGGTTGACTTACAATATCATCAACTTACAATCACACATTTTTGGTAACAAATTTATCCATTGTAAACTTAATTCACAATACACTAAGAGACTGAAGTAAATGAATAAAATAAAGTCATATAAAATAGTCCACTAGACACTAAAGTCAGAACACAAAACACATCTGCAGCATGCACTGAACAAAACTATCCACACAGAATGAATGTGTCAGCCGGGTGGGCTTTATATAGCCGTGGCATCATAATGTCTCATTTCCTAATCTAATTCCCTCAACATCACGTGATTTAATTCAGCTACATTCCATTATCCTCGTTTTGCTTTTGTTGATGTACATCTTATATCCTACTTCCAAGAGAGTGTCCTTTCTGTTCAACTGCTCTTCCAAGTCCTTTTCTGTCTCTGACAGATTTACAATGTCATTGGCAAACCTCAAGGTTTTTATGTCTTCTCCATGGATTTTAACTCCTACTCCAAATTTTTCTTTTGTTTCCTTTTCTGCTTGCTCAATATACAGATTTAATAACATCGGAGATAGGCTCCAACCCTGTCACACACCCTTCTCAACCACTGCTTCCCTTTCATGCCCCTCAACTCATAACTGCCATCTGGTTTCTATACAAATTGTAAACAGCCTTTTGCTCCATGTATTTGACCCCTGCCACCTTCAGAATTTGAAAGAGAGTATTCCAGTCAACATTGTCAAAAGCTTTCTCTAATTCTACAAATGCTAGAAATGTAAGTTTGCCTTTCCTTAATCTATCTTCTAAGATAAGTTGTAGAATCAGTATTGCCTCACATGTTCCAACATTTCTATGAAATCCAAACTGATCTTCCCCGATGGGAGCTTCTAAAAGTACTTACATTCATCTGTAAAGACTGAAGACAATATTACATTGTCTTATTCTCTATGGGTGATTGTATCAAATTGTTTAAAATGTGTGTTCTTGTTGTATTCCAAGATTATGAAATTTGTGTTGTCTTGGTATGCTGGCATATCTACATCTGATTTTTCTGCATTTAAAAAGAAACAATTGAACATCATAACCTGGTCTTGCTATAATATCACTTTCAAATCTAATTTTCAGAATTCACATGTTATCACAAATTAATCACAAGATATATGAACATGGTTTTCCAAAAGCCATTTTCATGCATGTGTAGAGCAACAATATTGCTTTAAATGCTGTTAATTTAATGTTTTGTTTATGTAAGTTTTCCCATCTTCTATATTGAAGACATCATTTCTTGACTAAAAATTTAAAGTTTTTGCTTAATAATGAATGACTGTAATTTTTTCCCTGCTTGCTATTGTCATCTTACAATTAGCGCAGTAATTAGTGATACTATATTTAAATTCCAAGCTTTTTATTGTGCGTGGTACTTTTTGTGTTCTTGCAGCCACCCACATGACATTTTTACAGACCTTTACAGTGTCCTTGGAGTGTATCTGAACATTTAGCAACAAACCAGTTTGTTAGTGTGCAACTCCTCCAGTATTTTGATGCAGTCAGTATTGATTCAGCTATCAAAAAGAAAGAAATGTCCATTTTATGTATCAATGGAGCTATCTCTGTTCACTCTCACTATTACAGATTCTCCTAGCTTGGTCATTTAGATATGTTCCATGAAAAATTTTTATGCTGTAGTGAGCATTTAAGAGCTTCATTGTTTCTTTGATTATTAACTATAATTTCACTGAATAAGTAATTACTGTAATTATAAATATTCACTATTCCTTCCTTTCTCAGTAGGTCTTGCCCTCATTTTCTCTGTTTCATTTTCAAATTTACTATGTTATATTTCTGTTTCACCCAAAATCAAACTTTTATAATCTATACAACTTGACAAGGATTTCAGCTCCCATACATTCACAGTACTCCATCTGATCCACTAAACAGGCAGTTCCTAGCAATTTGTTAGCTACACATTCCCAGACCTTGCTGTCCTTAGTTATCTGATTATCTTATGTAGATAACTAATTACTCCTACTGTCTTCTCTAAAATAAATGAAATTTTTTCATCATCTGCATCTTGCTTATCAACATTATTGTCATCTCACACCTAAAGCTATAATGTTTTTGCAGGTTTCATGACACCTGTTGAGCTGGAAATGTATCAGTCAGTTCCAAGTGTTGAGTTTAATACATACTGGATACCATGTACCTGGTTTATCAGCCTGTTGAAGGAAACAAGGAGAACTGGCAGGATAAATGATGCTCAGGGTCTTAAAATAATAATGGAGGTAACTGATAGGTATTTTAACATCCCATGAAATAAATTGTTTACATATTTGAAGTAATTCTCTTCTTATCACAGGATACTAAAATGCTCTAATAGTATTATTATTAGATAATCAAACTCTCTCACAAATATCATTGTTTCAGGAGTTCAATGATTTCCGCTCTAAATGTGGGCTTCTATGGAGCTATGATTGGGTCAGCATACCACTTGTTTACACACAAGTAAGATAATATTTAAGAATCTTTATTTGATTATTTTATTCATAGCTGTTAGTTTTTCAGCACCTGTAGCATATATCTGAATGTGTTCGCAAAATATCTATCTTGCTCAGTGAAGAAAATATTGTCTTTAAAATCTTTGTTCTCCTTTTGCTGAGTCTCAATAAGCATTGTCCAATACAACAATTATTTATAGAAAAACATAGTAACAAAACTCAAAATCCATTATTATGTTTCTGATATTCACCTACAGGAGACCAAAATTAGTGGACATGATATTATGAGGAGTGGGATCAAGTCTGTCTAAAAATAGATTGGTATGTAAAATAAGAAAAAGGTAACCATTCACCTACAGCAGGCCAATGTGCAGAGCAAATAACACATCACAGCTCTTTTTCTACCTGAAGTAAGCACATTCACACACACACACACACACACACGCACGCACACACACACACACAATCACACACAAGACTGATTATTGATACTAAACTGTTGAAAGCAGTTCCCTGAGCTGATGGGGGGTGGGGAACACAGATGAATGTAAGAAGGGGTAGCGGGAGAGAGGTCTTTGGACAGACTCCATGACCACACAACAAGATGAGAAGAGTAGAGAGGATGTAGGAAATGAGAGGGAGGGCAAGGGGTAGAAGAAAACAGTACCTGATCCTGATTTGGATGGAGATGGAGTTATGTGGACATAGCCCATGGCAATTGTGAGAGTGGAGAGAGACAATTCCCATCTGCATAGTTAAGATAAACTTGTGCTGGAAGTGAGTATACACATGGCCTGCATACTGAAGCAACTGTTGAAGACATTTGTGTCAGGATATACAACACATTTGACAACTGGCTGGTCAAGTTTGTGGTTTGCCACAGTTTGGCAGTAGGGAACAGACAGTTGGTTAAGTGTCATGCTCGCACTGAATGCTGTACAGTAATTGCAGCATAGCTGATATATGACATGGCTGCTTTTTCATGTGGCCCTACCCTTTATTAGGTAGATAACATCCATGACTGGACTGCAGTGGGAGGAGGTGTGCTGGGTGTATGGGACAGGTGTTGCTCCTTGGCCAACCACAATGGAAAGACTCGGGGGTTGCAGGATTGGAAAAGGGGTTAGATAAGGATATTCTGTAGATTGGGTGAGTGGCAGAACGCTACTTTGAGTAATGTGGGGAGTGTTCTGCTGCCCAACAAACCTACCTCTCATCTTGTTATGCAGCCACGGAACCATATCTCAAAAGCCCTGCCTCTTCCCTGCTATCGCTCCTTGCATTCTTCCCTACCTCCTCCTCACCTCCATCAGCTCAGGCAACTGCTTTCAAGAACTGAGTATCAACCTTTTCCTTATTTTATGCACCATTCCATTATTATACAGTCAAAAGTTGAAAACAGTGCTTCAATTGTAAATTTCTTTTATTATCACAACCAGTTTCGGGATCTCATAAGCCTACCCTCAGGTGTCGCACTGGAAATATCAAGAGGTGGTAGATAATTTTTACATGTCGCAACACATATAAAAAACAAAAAAATTCATAAAATGGTTTTAAAAAACTTTTCAAAACATTTCAAAACAGCCGGTCGGGCTAGGTGCTGTGAAACCTATGTCAATGCAAAAGTGACACCAGACAGTACTATGGATTGCTGCCTGGGTAGGGAAATATACAAATAACACCAGGAGACTTACACTGTGTTGTGGCCCTCTAGCACTGCCGTGGACATATACTAGATGCAGTGTGCTACCTATGAGTGCAGAACAGGGAGTATTGGAACTGAACAAGGAAGCAAATTGGTAAATCAGAGTGGCAAAAGTGCTGCCATCTATTGACAGAGAGAAGAATGCAGGGCCACTAGCCCAGCCATTCAAAATTTGAATTAGTGGTTTACATTTAAAATCAAGAAAAAATATGTGACATGAGTTAAAACTGCATTGGCATAGTAAAGGAGCTTATGAAAAAGGTCATTACAGTGATGTGGTAAAACTGAATGAAAGCTGTGATATAAGATTATTATATAAAGCATAATGAAACTTTTCTTTTACATGAGTGAAACACTAGTTCAAACAAGTTTGGAATTTAGTGGGGATATATAGTGGCATCATGGAACAACCTGCTACAGTCATCAGTTAAAAAAACCATACGCATGTGCCACTCCTATTTACAAGCTCTCATTACTGATCAACAGGAAAAGTAGTGAAACCTTACAGTCTAAGCTGTCAGAAACTAATAGGCCAATTAACAGCTAGCAGCAATAGCACTAAAAGGACACATTAAAAGTGAGGTCAGTTAAAACCTGCTAGCCACCAGTCGACAACAAATCGAGGCTTACATGAGATAAGACCCGAGACGCATTTTACATCATGAAAGACAGGTAAATTTTTTAATTAGTGAGGGCACAGATAATGCCACAGTACTATAATGTGCCATAGTCATAGATAAAATGAAAAACATGCATACTTTCATAAAGAGAGGTCAATTTTACAGCTATGTAAAATGAACTAGGTGGACCTTGTGGACCTCACTATAGGAAACATGCATTGAGGCTGGACGCTGCTTCAAACTAGAAAAGTTATTCAGCAGGACTGCATGCTTAAGTGCAGTTTGCTCATTCAAAGTGCCAGACGGATCATGGAAAATGCTGCAGATGATTTCTATTTCTTATAAAATGTTAAAAACAGGGCCCTTACATTGAATATGTAGAATGTTGCAATTTGTGTTTATATTTGAAATGGAATAGTTATAATCCTCCAGGTGCTTGGTGAGATCAGATTTGAAACTTTTCGTTTTTGAAGCATCTCCTCATGTATTTTTTTTTTCTTCGTTTTAAGTGCAAACCACTAATTCAAATGGTGAACAGCTGGGCTAATGCCCCTCGTTCTTCTCTCCGTCAATAGATGGCAGCACTTTTACCACTCTGTTTCACCAATTTGCTTCCTCATTTGCTTCTGCTACTCTCTGTTCTGCACTCATAGGTAGTACACCACACCTAGTACATGACAAACATGGCACTCTGGGGTCGCAACACATTGTAAGTGTCCTGGTGATATTTATATAATTCCCTACCCACATAGTCATCTGTGGTACTGTCTGGTGTCACTTTTGCATTGACATAGCTTCCACAGTACCTAGCCCGACCGGCAGTTTTGAAATGTTTTTTAAAAGATTCTTAAAATTTTTTTATCAAATATTTTGTTTTTTTATGTGTTGTGATGTGCAAAAATTATCTTTCTATTTCCAGTATGACACCTGAGGATGGGCTTATGAGATCCTGAAACTGGTCATTATAATAAAAGGAATTTACAACTGAAGCGGTATTTTCAGCCTCTGGTATAATGCTCAGTTGTGGATGATCCTCCAACAGGATTGTTTGCATTATTATACAGATTTGAGTCTTTGCTCCTCATTATATCATGTCCACTGATTTCTGTCTCTTGTAGGAGAGTATCAAAAATGTAATAATCGATTCTCCATACAGATCATGCACCGCTTTCTCCATCCTCCTCTTCCTCTCCCCTCCCCAAGTGAACATTATCTCTCTCTCTCTCCCCCTCTCTCTCTCTCTCTTCCCCTCTCACTCCCTCTCCCACCCCTCTCCTCTTCCCCCTTTTCTGCCCCTCTTCCTTCTCTCTCCTATTCCTTTCCCCCCTTCATATCCATCTTTCTCTCTTGTTTCCTCTTTTCCCTCTCCCTTTTTGCCCCTCACCCTCTTACTACATCTCTCTTTTCTCTGCCCTTTGTACACCTATCATCTTGTTGTGTGACCATGGAGTCATTTGTCCAAAGACTGCTTCTTTCCCACTACATCCTACTTGTGTCCCTTCTTAACTCATCAAGCAAGGTGGCACAGTGGTTAGCACACTAGACTCTCATTCAGGAGTACAATGGTTCAAAGATGCATCTGACCATCCTGATTTTTATTTTACATGATTTCCCTGAATTGCTTCAGACAAGTGCCAGGATGGTTCATTTGAAAGAGCACAGCTGACTTCCTTCCCCATCCTTCCCTAATCTGATGGGACCAATGACCTTGCTGTATGGTTTCCTCCCCAAAATCGATGAACCAATCTTAACTCCTCCTCACCTGCATCAGCTCAGGCAAGCACTTTCAATAATTGAGTATCAATAACCAGTCTTGCTGTGGCTATGGGAGTGTGTATTTGGATGCCTGTGTTGTTGTGTGTGTGAATGTGTGTACTTTTGCTAGAAAAAGAGCTTCTGCCCAAAAGCTAACGTGAAAGATGATTTCTCTTATGTGTTTCTGTACTTTATGCATTGATCTGCTGTAGGTGACTGGTTGCCTCTCCTTTATTTTATGTATTGCTTCACCTAGGAATTTCTATTATGATCGGATAATGGGGAAAAATGCAAAATTGTAGGTATTATTTAACATAAATAATTTTGACTCCTGCAGGGACCCGAGAGCCCACCAAAACTGGCAAAAAATGAAATTTTCTAGACTGAATAATTGGCAAATTAATAAATTTTGCTAGTAAAAGTTGGAATTTTTTAAATTATAAAAACAGGGCTACAACACTAAGAGGCCAAATTTTGTAAATAGTACTTGGTGAGTAGGTTTCTTATCTATCCATTTACATTATATTATCAATAATTGATTATTTTCATTGTCAAAATGTTTAGAACTTTAAATTTTGATCTACATCTTGTTTGCTGTTTCACATTGGTCACTTTGCATATAGCCCTTTTCTGTATGATGAGTAACTTCCTTGTATGTACTGACCTTCCATGTAGTTCTGTACCATATGATGTTATTGATTCAAAGTGTGCAAAGTAAACCATTCTGAGGACTTTAATACTTATAATTTTGCATAACTTCCATAGTGTGTAGCTACCTAGATTTAATTTGTATTACTATTGATGTGCTCTGTCCCTATTAATTAATCATCATGATGGAAACCTGGAAATCTTACACAAGCTACTTGTCCAAGTTTGTTTTCCTTGATTTTTAAAACTAACTCATTATCTTTTGATTGACTGTTTTTAATGAGTTTTAATGAGTTTATTATTTCTGAACCAGTTACCTAGTCTGCATAATAACCTTCAGCTCCTTGTGTAGCTTCTTCTAGATCCATTCTCTTAATTAAAATGTGTCTGTCATCTGCAGATAGTTTTGATTTGTGTTGAATTTCATCCAGAAGCTCATTTTTACATACAAAGGAAGTTGTAGTTATTTCTCTCCTCATCTGTTATTTCTACTTTTTGGTATCTGTTCATTAAGTAGGGTTTTATAATACTGAATGCAATGCTCTCACCCTTGAAATTTTGCTTTCTCAAGAGAATGATGTGATTAATAAATAGATGAAAAGCTGTAATAGGTCTCAGAATATTTCAATTATTGGTTCCTCCCTGTCAAGTGTTTGCAATACATAGTCCACAAGTTATTTTGTTGCTGAGGCAGTAGATTCATCTTTTTGGAATTCATTTTGGCTTCTGGCTATGATATTATGTGATTTGGAGAAGCTTATTAATCTGTTTACAGATCATGTTCAAAGATTTGAGATATTACTGGTATAATACTAACAGGTGTGAAGTCCTCAAGTTCTGTAGTGTCACCTTTTTTGTAGAGTGGTAGCACCCAAGCAGTTTTTAAACTATCTGGATATGGTCCTTCTGTGATGGCTTCATTAATTTTATTGGTCAAGGGTGTAATGAAAAATTTCAATGAAAGCTTAATAATCTGATCTGAGATACCATAGATGTCGTAGGTCTTTGTGTTTTTCAAATTATGTATGATTCACGGTATTTTTTCTTCAGTTCTTGGAAACAGGTATATAGAATTTCATAGTGCATTTTTTTCTATTAAAGTATTCATAGGACTTCTTGTTGGATTTGACATATCCATTTTTAGATTTCTGCATACATTTATGAAGTAGTCACTAAATCATTCAGCTATGATTTCTGGGTTTCTCTGTAGTGAATTTTCCCATCAGATTTCCTTGGGGCTATTATTTTTATACATTGTCTTTCCTCTATCTGTATTTATGATCATTCACACTGCTTTTACCTTGTTGTCTCAGTTTATTATGTCCTGCTTAACATCCATTTTCCTGACATATTTTTTACTTTGGTGTAGATTTTTTTATATTCCTTGTAGTGCCATTTTAAATGTGAGCAATTAGTTTTATATTTAATGATTCTGTGCAGTACTTTAAGCCTTTTGCTTGAAATCCTGGTTTCCCTTGTAATCTATTTGTTTTGTCTTACTTTACTTGTTACACATGTATTTTTGATATGGAAGCCTCCTTAATACCTTCACAATATTTGGTTATGAAGAAGCCAAAACTGTATGCGTTTCCTGTGTCACTTTGAATTTCAGCCCAGCTTTCTTTATCCAGATTGTGACTGAAGGTACTTATGTTACTGTAATGCACTTCTTGGCATTTAATATAGAGATTCTTGGGCTTCAAACTTTGTTCTATTGAGATTACTTGTCTCTTGTGATCAGATAGATAGTTTTCAGTGACTGTTGCTTTATAGTTCTCTGCCTGTCTGTTGGTGACAATATAATCTATAGCAGAAGCACTGTTTGTAGTAATTCTACACTGAAGAGTCAAAGAAACTGGTACACGTGCCTAATATCATGTAGGGGCCCCCCTGAGCACACAGAAGTGCCACAGCACAATGTGGCATGGACTCGACAGATATCTGAATTAGTGCTGGAGGGAATTGACACAATCCTGCAGGGCTGTCCATAAATGCATAAGAGTACGAGCAGTTCAGATTTCTTTGGAGCAGCATGTTGCAAGGCATTCCAGATATGTTCAATAATGTTCATGTCTGGGGAGTTTGGTGGCCAGTAGAAGTGCTCAAAATCAGAAGAATGTTCCTGGAGCCACTCTGTAGCAATTCTGAATGTGGGGGCATTGCATTCTTCTGCTGGAATTGCCCAAGTCTGTCGGAATGCACAAGGGACACGAATGGATGCAGGTGATCAGACAGGATGCTTACATATGTGACACTTATCACAGTCATATCTATACATATCAGGGATCCCATATTGCTCCAACTGCACACACCCCACACCATTACAGAGCCTCCACCAGCTTGAGCAGTCCCCTGCTGACATGCAGGGTCCATGGAATCATGACATTGTCTCCATACCTGTACATGTCCATCTGCTCTATACAATTTGAAATGAGAATCACCTGACCAGGCAACATGTTTCCTATCATCAACAGTCCAATGTCTGTGTTAATGGTGTAATAGGATGACCGGAGTGGGTGATGTGGTCGGGGTTGTAGGGTGTGGCTGGGTAGAAGAAGGTGGCTGTTTTTAGCAATCTTCCTCTTTATTGTTGGTTCTCCCAATACATTTTCCGGTAGCTCAGCCCCACCATTCATGTTGTGGTGGAGACGTGCTGATGCACACAGCCCGGGGAACGCGTCGCCGTGCTCGGTCAGCGGCTGCACAGGCGGTAGGAGGTTAGCAGCACAAGGCCTGGCCCAGCTCACCCCCTGCAGACGCAACGGCTCGTGACGACACCGGGAGTGTCGTGCAGCAGTGGGCAACACCCTCCACCGGCCAGTCCTCGGGGACAGTGACACTGATGATGATGATGCGACAATGACCAAACACCCAATCAGTCGAACCAAATGCCGACGCTCACCTCTGATGGCGTTAAATAGTGCAGACCACTGCTGAATCCACCGGTTATGCGGCAGCGTGTTTATTAGAAGGTTCTCGATGAGTTGGCTAACGCCCGCGTAATAATGCTGCGTTCTGGCTGTTGATGGCTGCCGTGCATGCACACACATACCGACACTCGTTGCAAAACTGTGTCACCTGCATAACACGCTGGCTAGCCTTCGTCCGCCGTCTGCCATGAGGCTGGCGCATCGCACACTGAAACACACTAAATCACAATTTTGCACCATATTTCCTAAAAATAACCCCTGGTCCTCTACAATGGGCAAAGGTGAGGCATAAATCTTTGTGTTGTGCAGTGGTCAAGGGTACACGATTGGGCTTTTGGCTCCAAAAGCTCATATCAGTGATGTTTTGTTGAATAGTTTGCACGCTGATATTTGTTGATGGCCCAGCATTGAAATCTACAGCAATTTGCAGAAGGGTTGCACTTCTGTAACACTGAATGATTATCTTCAGTCATCATTGGCCCTGTTCTTGCAGGATATTTTTCCAGCTACAGCAATGTCAGAGATTTGATGTTTTACCAAATTCCTGATATTCACAGTACATCTGTGAAATGGTCATGTGGGAAAATCCCCACTTCATCGCTACCTCAGAGGTGCTGTGTCCCATTGCCTGTGCACTGACTGTAACACCAAGTTCAAACTCACTTCAATCTTGATAACCTGTCATTGTAGCAACAGTAACTGATCTACAGCTGCACCAGATACTTGTTGTCTTACATTGGCACTTTCAACTGCAGCGCCATATTCTGCCTGTTTACGTATCTATGTATTTCAATACACATGCCTATACCAGCTCCTTTGGTGCTTCAGTGTAGTATAGTCATTGACTGTGTTATGTAAATTGTATGAGGTCAGAAGTGAGTAGAGATCCTCTTCCAGTTTAGATATCTTACTATAATCAATGTTAAAGTCACCAAATTGTACAATTTTGCTGTGTCCTTTGCAATTTCTAGCCTTATTTAACACAGTATCCAGTTTTCTTAAAAAGGACTTGAGACTGCTGTCAGGTGAATGGTAAACATTGATTATGATATATTTTGTATTTTTAATTACACTTTCATGTGTTGGACACTCATAACTTTTTTCAGCACTGAATTTTATGAGATCAACCCTACTCTTTACCATGTTTGTAAGCCATTTTTTCACATGTACACAGCTGCCACCATTTCTATGATCTGACCTACAAAAGTGTGATGCTATTGAATAGTTCTGTAGGTTGTCCAGAGTTGTTTCTTGTTCATGAAGCCAGTGTTCAGTAAATTACACCACTAATGGGCTAGCACCATCACTGAACCATACTACTACACTTACAAGCTTACATCTTAGGGACTGAATATTCTGATGCATGATTGGTAGATCCTTTATACTGGTTTTCACATTACCAATTACCCACTTAAGGTTTTGGCTAAAAAAGGTTTTTCTTGGCTTCTTGCATGGCACCTCTCGAGATATGTCTTTTTTCTTAATTTTTCCTCTCTTTTCATCAAGATTGCATTGTTCAGATTTATTAGTTGCAGTGTTTTGATTTTTTTCATGGAGTTAGGATTTGTGATCTTTCTGTGTTGACTGAGCTTTGTTATATGTCTTATTATTTGCGCAGACCTGGAAAAAATCTTCTTACTTAGCTTGCTGATATGCAACCCATGTAGGTTAAAATGGAACCTCATTTGTCTCTCAGTTTCAATATTAAGAGCTATTCTACACATGTTGAAATTGGAGTTACCCACAGAGGAGACAAGAATTACTATATATGTACATTGTCCAGTCACATTCATGTGACCACATGTCAGAAACCTGAATTACCATCTTTTGCTGTGTGGACCACAGTGAGACATGCAGGAAGAGAGACAGTGAGGATTTTGAAGGTACTGGAAAGAATGTGGAGCCAGGATTACTCTGGTGCCATGGCCAGCAGTGCTAGGTTTTTCAGTAGAGGATCCATGGCCCAAACATCCTGATTGAGGTGGTCCCACAGATTCTCAATGTGGCTTAAATCCAGGGAGTCTGGTGGCCAGGGGAGTACAGTAAACTCATCCTAGTGCTCCTTGAACCATGGATGTACACTGAAAGCTGTGTGACATGTTGCATTGTCCTGTCTATAGATGCCAACATGCAAAAGAAAAACAAAGTGCCCGTAGGGGTGGACATGGTGCACAAGCATAGCCACTTACTTGTGTTGATCCATTGTGCCTGCCAGAATGATGAGATAAAGGAATATCACCAAAAAATTTCCTAGACCATAAATGTTGGAGGGTGTTTGCTTTCAGATGTTTCACACCATACACACCAATGGCCATCTGTCCAATGGAGCATAATATGTGACTCATCTGAAAAGGCCACCTGTTGCCACTTAGTGGATGCCCAGTTATGATATTGGCATGTCATTTTTAGCCTTTGTCATTGATGAACAGCAGTTAGAATGGGCGCATGAACTAGGCACCTGCTGTGAGGCCAATATGCAACAACATTCACTGAGCAGTAATCGAGGAGACACTATTGGTAGGCCCTTGATCTAGCTGTACAGTTAGTTGCTCTACAGTTGCATGTCTGTTCCCCCATACATATCTCCATGGCTTTTGTTCACACATCATCTATAGCCTGTGGTACACCACAGTTGCCTCAGTGCCAGTTTTGGATAGCACCTTTCTGCCATGCATGGTATACTTTAACAATACTGGCACATGAACAGTTTACATACTTAGCCATTTCAGAAATACTTCCACCCATGGCCTGAAAGCCAAACATCACACCTTTTTTATGTCAGATAAATCATTCTATTTCTGCATTACAAAAAGGAGTGCACTGTTTTCCATGATTCCCTGACACACCACATATCCCATCCACTGCAAGTGCTGCCACCTGCTGTCTGTGAGTGGTTATTGCACACTGGTATCCAACATAGGTGTTTGTCACATTAATGTTACTGGACCATGTATGTATTACAGTCAGGAATGGTGTAAGAACAAGTGGATGATTCCAGCTTGCTCTGTTACATGATGTCAATGTAATTTGATACTCATACACACCATTGGTGAATATGCGAATATTCATATTCGCAGTTCTCTGTGACCAGAAGAACGACCACCACAGTACATTAGTGTTGTTCATGTTTAGTGCTGTTGTCAGGTCTTGTAGGGTATATAAGGGTAATATGCAAGACAGAGATTACTGCTAAAACATCATACATGAGTTAGTATGAACAAAAAGCTAAGTGCATTGTATGTGATAGTGGCGGGAGGGGGACAGCAAAAAATAGAAAAAAAATGGTTCAAATGGCTCTGAGCACTATGGGACTTAACTGCTGTTGTCATCAGTCCCCTAGAACTTAGAACTACTTAAACCTAACTAACCTAAGGACATCACACACGTCGATGCCCGAGGCAGGATTTGAACCTGTGACCGTAGCGGTTGCGCAGTTCCTGACCGTAGCACCTAGAACCGCTCGGCCACTCCGGCTGGCCAAAAAATAGACAGGTCAGAATATGAAGATGTAGAATCCTAAATGGGAGTGAAGCAAGGAATCGTTATCATGAAAAAAAAAATGCTGAGACTGAAGATATCAATGTAAATTAAGGCCAGGTGGGTGGCAAGAACCAAGGACATGTTCTTGTGCCAATTCTCACCTGTGGAGTCCTGAGAAACTGGTGTCATGGGAAAGAATCCAGATGGAAAGTGTGGTGAAACAGGCACCAATGTGATGACTGTCATGTTGTGACACATGCTCTGCAACAGGATATTTTGTGTTGCCTGTATACACCCTCTGCTTGTGCCATTCATCCTAACTGATAAATTGGTGGTGGTCATGCCAACGTAAAAGGTCAAACAGTGTTTACATAACAGCTGCTATATGATATGTGTTATTTCATAAGTGGCTCTCCCTTTGATAGCCCATGTTTTGTCACTTACAGGACTGGGATAGGTGGGGGTAGCAGGGTGCATAGGGGGCAGCAGTGGGGGCGGCCACAGGGATAGGAGCCATAAGGTAGGTATATGGGTGCAGAGGGAGCCTAGGGCTGATGAAGATACTGTGGAGATTGACAGGATGATGAAAAACTATTGCAGCCAGAATGGACCTCATTTCAGGGCATGATTTTAGGAAGTCATGGCCTTGTCAATGTACAAAACTGATAATGATGAACATCAGTTTTATACTTACCAGCAGCTACTTCACCTTTGAGGGGCATACATACAAACAGGTCAGGGGTACAGCCAACCTCTTCATGGATTGCTTGGAAGGGGCTTTCCTGAGATCCATAAGTATTCAGCTTGTGGTTTGGTTTGGATACATTGATGAAATCTTTGCCATATGGACTCATGGTGAAACTGGCCTGTTAAAATTCCTGGAATCTCTAAATACATTCTCTCAATTAAATTTCACATATTACTATTCCAAATCTCATGCCACTTTCCTTGATGTTAATCTTATCCTTACCAAAGGCCAGATACACTCTTCTGTTCACTTTAAACCTACTAACAAACAACAGTACTTACATTTTAACAGTAGCCATCGTTTCCATGTCAAACGTTCCCTCCCATACAGCCGTGGCATATCAGATCCAGATTCTTTACAGCAATACACCAGCATTCTCACCTCAGCCTTCACAGGATATAATTACCTGATGAGCCTAGTTCAAAAGCAGGTTTCCTGGGCCATCACATCCAATCCTGGTATTGTTGATCCATCCGAAAAACAACTTTTATACATACCATTTGTCACTCAATATTATCCCTGTCTTGGATCTATTAATCAGCTAATTCAACAAGGCCCTGACTTCCTAAAATCACGCCCTAAAATGAGGTCCTTTCTGGCTGAGATTTTGCCCGTTACACCTCAAATAGTTTTTCATCACCCTCTCAGCCTCTGCAATATCTTTGTCAGACCCTAGGCCCGTTCTGACCAGTCTCCCTATCCTAAGGCTTCTATCCCTGTGACCATCCCCAATGCAAGACTTGCTTTATGCACCCTCCTACAACCACCTTACCAGCCCTGTAACTGACAAAACATATGTTATTAAAGGGGGAGCCACCTGTCGAGCGACACATGTCACATAGCAGCTGTTACGTAAACACTGTTCGCCGTTTTGCATCGGCATGGCCACCACTGAGTTATCAGTTGGGATGAATGTCACAAGCGGAGGTTCGATACAGGCAACACACAATATCCTGTTGCAGAGCATGTGTCACAACATGACAGTCATCACGTTGGTGCCTGTTTCACCACACTTTCCATCGGGATTCTTTCCCATCACACCAGTTTTTCAGGGCTCCACAGGTGACAATTGGCATTAGAACATGTCCTTGGTTCTTGCCACCCACCTGGCCTTAATTTACATTAATATCTTCAGTCTCACCATTTTTTTCATGGTAACAATTCCTTGCTTCACTCCCATTTAGTTTTCTACGTCTTCATTTTCTGACCTGTCTATTTTTTGCTGTATCTCACCCACCTCTATCTCACACAATGCACTTAGCTTTTTTTTCTTATTATCTCATGCATGATATTTTAGCAGTAATATCTGTCTTGCATTTTACCCTGTCTTCCAGCTTTGAGGTCTCAGATGTTCAAATCTCATCTGCTGCTGTCCCCAACAATCAATCTTTCCTTCTCATCTGGTCCATTAAGTCTCCCGTGGCTTTGGATTTTGGGTGACTTTTCTGAACTGTGCCCCTTCTTAAAACATCACCAGTCCTTTTCCTTCACCCCTCTCTCTTCCCCTTCAACCCTTCTGCCAGCAGAAGATGCCACTGGCTCCAGAAGATCATGTATGTAATAAATTTTATATGTGTGTTCTTCTGCTGCTACTTGGTGAGTGGATTTTTTATCTATCCAATTACAATAATTACAATCAAAATCACACTCCCCCTTACTTCCACACCATATTTTTCAAACCACAAACACCCTCCACAGAAGTAGTAGAGACAGGTTCTCACAAAACTCATTTCATACAGGAATTTCTGCCTTTATATAGTTAACCTCACCCATATTACTGGAGTACGTACCCCCTGCTACATCCCCATCTACAAAAACACTAGATCCAGGTTCTATTGCCTCCCATCATTATCTCCATCCACAAAGGCACTATGCTTCTATACTATCAACATTGACTTCCACTGAAATTAATTCAGTTGTACCCAAATCAATATTATTTCTGTTACCAATCACACACTCATTTTCAACATCACAACATACATTCATCTTCTCATTTTGTACAGCTTTGTGCTGATTCATTAAAAACGGATGTCAGACCAATACAATTTTCTTCAACTCTCACAACACTGTCAACTTCTTCATCAAATAAACCCTCAATGGTACTTTCTCCCTTCTGACTCCTTAATTCTCTACCAAATTTTCTCCTATTTGCATTCCTCTTGTCATGCTGCATAGACCAATCTTCAAACAAACTTTAATTACCCAAAACTGCATCCTTTCCACAAATTCTTTCTTCCCTTGTCTCTTTACTTTTATTACTGTTATTATTACTCCTGAAAACCCTCTGCTGTTTTGCCTATAATTATTTTCCTGTCTCTTGGTCCTATTTCTTGTATTACTTCCTGTCCCAAACTGGACCTTATTTGAAATGACTATTAGTTTTCTGAAATCTGTTCCTGTTGGCTCTAATATTCTGTTCCCCTCTCCTAGTTCCATTTTTTTGCACTGGTCTTGGTTCATTTCTGTGATTATTCTCCCATGAACCTCTTTGGTTCCCATTTTCACCATTCAGCCTCCCCTTGTTCTCTCCTCAGTTCTCATCCAGGTTACTATATCTAGTTTGATCCTACTAGTTACCACCCCAATCCCTATTATTCCTATCCTCATGATGATTCCTCTGATTGCTTCCTCAATTATTCCCCCAATAACTTGGCTTGTAGCACATCATCTGATCCATTCTTTCAATGAAATCTAAAAAAATTTTAATGGCATCAGTAGCACAATGTATCAACTCCCACTGCATTCTTTCTGGCAACTTCCTTCTTAAAGTGGCAATTTCATTAAGTACCTCCATTGGGCCATTCAGAAAATCATTCTGCAACCTACTTTACTTAGCTAGGCTCCAATATCTTTTTGAAAACAAATTTTCTAATATATCATATGAAGTAATCTGCTTAGAACTTTGGCTTGTCTATGTACGGACAGAGTCTTCTAGCAATCCCTTCACAAAGTTAATGTTACATTCATCAGACATACTAGGAGTGAGACAGTCTTATCAAACTGTAAATAAATTCACAGCATGGTACCTACTCTCACCTAAAAACATTTTACCACTAGGTTCCTCAATTACAGAGCACACAAAATTGCTAGAAACACTGCATAATTCTAGGTTACCTAACCAATTATTAATCTTTTAAATTACAACATTATTCACAGTAGACTGCTGTTCCATCCCTTTTCTTAGATTACCTGGTATGCTTTTCAATTCACCTATCAACAAAGTTTTGACTTTATCATCACTGGCTACAATCTTTTAATCTTTTTCCTCATCTGAATTAGAGCCTGCCTCATCTCCTCGTTCCTGACTATTAATTCCCTGTGCCAAACTCATCCCTCAGTCCTGTCTCAACAGTGTCAGTTCTTGTAAGGTGAGTCTGCTTCACAGTCCCAAATTTTGCAGTTCACTCTTCCAATAGACCCAATTTAATTATTTAAGTTCCCCACAGAGCTACCTAAGCCCCATATATCAGTTTTAAAATTTCTCATTTCTGTCAACAAGCTAGAAACATTTCCTCCTGGATTATTTTCCCTAATATGTCTTGTCTTTGTGGGCTTTGAGGCTCACTCCCACTTCCCATTGAGTCACAGTCACTCACTGATCTTTTTATTTTGTGCACCCTCACTGTAGTTGCCAACAGAGCTAAAATTACAAACAAAATTGATGTGCCTGCTGCATTTGCTGTGGTTCTGCTGATGTTGGAGGTGGATGATGTTACATTGAGGTGTGTGTGGAACTGCTGCAGACCACTTTCTGCCACTGCTGTCAGAGAAGTCATGTGAAGCAGCACTAAGTGGCTCTGATTACTGGCGATCACAGCTGCAATTCCTGGTCAGGTGATAGGTGTGGGCTCAGACTCGCCTCTGCTGCAGCTGTTGCTGCTACTTAATTTTTTGTGGATCATAGCACTAGTTTCACATGCAAACCTGCACTGCTTTCTGCGTCAGTTCAGTGTAGACAATCCTTGACTGAAAACCCTATGTGACTTAACTGTTCCATTCATGTGCACACTAAAGTGTAAATAAATAAATAAACAAATGAAAAAAGAACTGAAACTGTCTCTTAAAAATTTATGTCCAAAAGATGACTGAATTAGCTTAGAGCCCCCAGCACTACTGTGCAGATTACTAATGTATCAATGTTCCAGTTAGTAGCATTCTACAAGGGCCACAATTAATGGTTGGATCTTTTTTTGTTATAATTTAGCTGCATTTAAGCCTAGTAGGCAACCAATCACTCTTTACGTTCGTCCTAAAATTCTCAAAATGGATTTCTTTCCTGTTTTTCTCACAGTAACAAGTTTATGAAATGCCAATACTGGATTGTTACCCACAGCATGACACATAATAAGGTCACTTTCATTTTTCACACATAACTGAGGTTGTTCCTGCTGCTTTGAAACACTAAATGAAGCACTGTGGAAGTCATTGTCTTGTACCCATAGTTCACTATCACTGCAGTTGTTTGATGGCTCCATTGTCAGAATGTGAGTGATGAGATGAAGTACACTGAGTAACAATAGTAGCTACCGATGCTTGCCCCTGAGTCATAAATATGGTAGATGTGGGTAGAAATACTCATAACTGAATACAGCGAAATGCCCATGCACACACAGTTATTGTTCAGAGTGAACTGACTCAACCAAAGATAGTCTCATCGCAGCGGCTGTCCCAATAAACAGAGAGTCTCCGTCTCTCTTGCTGTGGTTATCATTGGTGGAGCTGCCATATGCATGCTCTTGATCACCATCAGCACAGTTTGTAGCAGTGCAGTACACTCAGCCAAGACAGAAGCTTATACTTACCATTAAACCATCCACCAGAAAGATTTATAATTTTTTTAAGTATTGTGAAATCTTTAGACTGAAAACTTAGCTTTGTCAGAATTTATGTATAGTTTCTAAGAATTAACTCTGAAATCTAGTAAAAAATTTCATATTAAAAATTGTTAACTCTGACAGAAGTTGAGATCTGTTTTTGCATATTAGATTGGATGAAGTACAATCACTGTTTTAAGTGGTAAATCTAATTGCAGTGGGACCTTTGAAATTATTTAAATTATCTTCTAGCATGACCTTCACAGACTGGTGCCACACTGTATTTACTTGCAAAGCTGAGAATACATGACTACAAAAATTATTAAAAAATGTTTTACTTACTACCAACTGTAAAACTGTGTTCACTCAATTAGTGATCTGTTATGTCTGCTTTGATACAGCAAACTCAACAACAGTTCTTTTACCATTTAACTAAGAATGTGTGCATTTTTTAAACTTGCATGAGCTTTAACAAGTAGTGAAACAACCAAATTTATTATAAGATGAAGTTCTGTACACTTAAACAATTTCTCTTTTAAGTATTTTTTTAACAAAGCGTATGTTACTGTGCTTACTGTCAAAATATATGGTAACTACATTGAAACGTCTTCATTATTTTTTTAGCAAAAATATTATAACACTGTAATGCTGAAGACCTTCAATATTTACATGAGTCTATACAGAACATTTGAAATCAATCATTGTTCAAATGCATGACAACACACATACTGTGAAGTACTGGTAATCACATTGTTAATAAATCAAATACTCAAAGTACTACACATGCACATGCAGATTACACAATATCATGAAACTTCAGAGTAGTCTTGAGTCATTAACATGCACTTAATTCTTTGTGTTTATATATTGTTCAGAATTAGTGAAAATATGAACCTACACCTTGTTCCATGAATAACATAAACAATGTTTCTGTCTTGACTCTGGTGATCAAAGTCGACAAATTCTGTGCACAGTTTATGGCTAATAATTGATATGACTCCATATTTAACAGATCACATACTTTTTTCCATGTTCTGCTCTTGATATGCCATTATATGCATTGTGTATGTGATGTAAATTATTTGTTTGAGTCTAGTAATTTGTATTTAGTCCAGAAGTCTTCAACAGTTCATCTGCTCTAATATTCTTCTTGATTCACATCACAAAACAGCCACGTCCTATACTCATATGAAGCCTATTACAAACTGATATTATACTCAAATTTATTATCACAGAGCACTGCTCAGTCTTCCGCTCTACACATATGGCTCATTCCATACAAGGACCATGACTCACAAGGACCATGACAAACTGAAAATTGTTCACTTCTAGCTCCATACTAATACCATAAGAGACAAACTGCTACTGACTAAATGTTCTGACTTGATAGACTGCCCTTCTTCAAATGTTTTGGCGTCTGCACTAAACTGCCATGCCCTCCACACCAACAACTCTTTGCCATATCAGAGGTCCATAGATGTCAATCTTAACCAGGACATAATTGTATATAATGTTTTAAAATATTAATTTCTTTGGCATATTTCTATACATTTCTACTGCTACAGGTGTAAGTAAAAACTAAACACAATTAAAATACAACTTTACAACCATTACATGACTTGAAAATTACATTAAACATTGTGTGCAAAAACTTTCATTAAAAAACAAGGAAAAAATAAATACAAGTAGGTACATGTATATGTGTCCGCCCCTCATGGTCTCGCGGTAGCGTTCTCGCTTCCCGAGCACAGGGTCCCGGGTTCGATTCCCGGCGGGGTCAGGGATTTTTCCTGCCTCGAGATGACTGGGTGTTGTTGTGTCGTCTTCATCATCATCATTCATCCCCATTATGGTTGGAGGAAGGCAACAGCAAACCACCTCCATTAGGACCTTGCCTAGTAAGGCGGTGCAGGTTTCCCGCATCGTTCCCCTACGCTCTGTAAAGAAGCATGGGACTTCATTTCATTCATCATATGTATATGTATGTTTAGGGTTGATGCATTACATGTTTAGTTGTGAAGACAAGTCATCCCTGTAACTAGAGCTCACAGCAGTTAGAACTGCAAAAGGCAGTTGATTAAACCATACATGTCATTTTATTTATTTATTTATCCATCAATAGACAATAAGGATTGTATGGATGTTGTCAACATAAGTATACACAATAGGTACACAAATTTTTAATTATCACAATCACAATTCATGAATATTGTAACCTAAAGATACATTGTTAAAGCACTTAATAACACAGTTGATAATTTTTACATATAACTATATATTTACATCATTCCAAGTAATCCTTGACAGTAAAAAAACACTATTTTTTTAGCGATTTCCTGTCATTATCTATTTCACTTATGTCTTTGATCCATTGTGGAAGATTGTTGTACAATTTAATTCCATTATATAACATGCTATTTTGAGTTTTTGATTTCTTTTTCCTATAGAGGTGTAGGTGTTGTCTGTGTCTGGTTGCATGTGCATGTATGGAACTGTTTATTGGCAATTGGTCAATATGTTTTTTTTATGTATATTACTGTCTTCAAAATGTATTCACATGGAACTGTCAATATACCCAAAGATTTGAATAACTTTGTGCAGTGGGATCTATTGCTACTTTTCATTCTGATTCGTACAGCCCTTTTTTGCAACTTATATATTGTTTGTCTGTTCTGCTCTGTTGATCCCCAGAAGGATATGCCTTAATTAATTATAGGGTGGACATACACAAAATATGCAGTCATAGTGCTGCATCCAAAACTTCAGTTTCTGAATTCAGTGTTTGAAGGTAACACTATCAGGAATAACCTCACTATGTAACACTTGATGATTACACATGTATCTCAATTTCTGAAGATGGTGAAGCATTTGGTCTTTCAGTTGCTCATATTTACACAAAGCAGGTGTGTCATGAATAATGTCAATCTCATTGTCCAAAGCACAATGTTGTCACATACATCATAGGCAATAAATGAAACTTCCAGTATTTTAAACCACAAGTCTGGCTTTTGCTGCATATATGGCAGAATTAAGATTTTGCTACATGGGGTGGAAGACTCATTGTAGCTAACCCGCAGAATATTTGAGGCCTGTAGGTGTCTGTTGATCTTGATGAACAGCACTGTCTTGAGGAACAGGATTAGTAGTCCTACTGTCTGAATCATATAGTAAGTATTATAGTGAGACAGCTTCTGTTGGAACTGGTGTTATAATTTCACACTTGACATGCTTCTCATGGTCCATAGCTTTCAGTGGTGCCACCATTTGTGAGAAAAGCAATCCACAGTAGAAACAGTATGTATCTGCTAATAGTAAAATATCACAATTTATTATTGCTCATTTTCAAATACATAAAACGAGACAATACTGAGAATCAACTGCATAGAAGTGACACAAAAGGTGAGACGACAGATGAAAAATATGAAATATATTACATACTTCACTCTTTCAGTGATTTTCCTTACTTGTCTATTAATTCTGTCACCACAGCCATATAAAATTTGTTTCTTGACCAAAATATTTAAAGAAATATTTGACATACTTCTAACTGCAAACCTTGTTCCCTACTACTTCCAAGTACTTCACTCAGCCAGCTGTATAAATTGATAATATAACTGTGTATATTTGTCTGGGTGTAAGGATTTACTTTTCTGAGTGACCTGTTGTGAGTACTTAATCAAATGGTTGTTATATTATTTGCTCTTTATGGAAAAACACTTACATTGTTTGTGCATGCTTTACTGTATACAAAAGCCTGAAAACAATTTTTTTGTGGTCAAGAAGTGATGGAGAACTTACTGTCCATAATTTCCAGCCTGCAAGTCCATGTTACCCTTTGCCCTCACTGAAAGAAAATGTTCCTACTTGCTATTTACTCAGTAGGATCCGGAACCATGACTGTAAATAAAAGTTCAGGATTTTAACTGATTGATATATTCTGTAAAAGTACACATCCACAAAATATAATAGTATCCTTAATAATAATAATAATAATAATAATAATAATACCTTTATCAGAAACAATACTCTTAATGGTTCAGAAACGATCTCTATTGGAAGTTACAAGTAAAATAGTCCATCACCCTTACTTCTAACCACCAGAAATTAACTGCTCACCTTAAATTTGCAAACTGGTTATGTCAACATGATGAGTAGCTCACTAACAGTTACTTCCATGAAGTCTAAGTGGTCAAGGATGCTATATGGCCTTGCAATATCACTTCCTACTATTACCGAAAATGAATTCAAATCTGCCCATCTCTGATGTCATCTGAGGCACTATTCACACAGGCATTTGACTGACACAAACGGATTGATATCTTATTGTACAGTGTCTCTTCCGACTTTCTGGTTAGGTGGTCCTGTGGTGGTACCATTTATTTACTTTAAGCATTGGGGGTCAGGATTGTAATTTGTAGTGTTTGGCAATCTGCCATCCTTGGTGGGATACTGTGCATTGTGAGAAGGCTTTGTTTTGTTGGACCTTTCTTAAGTGGTCTTCTTTTTGCAGTAGCTGTTGTCATAACTATTTATTTATTTATTTCGTGTTCCATATATCCATATGGGAACATATCCCTGGATATAGAACGAGTCAATGTTTTTTTCAGATTATTGTTTGTGCACAGATACATTGCTCTTATCATTAGATTAAAGAAACTGTGAAGTTTAGCATATACCCTTACATATTAGTTAAGATACAGGACATCTGAAAGAATATACAGTCATACATAAATTTGGGTATTGTTCTTTAGTTATACAGGCGTCATATACAGACCTACATAAATTTGGGTATTGTATTATGTTACACTGTACTTACAGAGTATGAGTAATCAATTGTAGAGGTCACACAGTAAGGTTTAAGCACAAACAAGAGATTCTATGCATTTTTGCTAAGAAATTCATCAATACTGTAACAAGATTCATCTAAAAGGAACTGCTTCAGATTTTCTTTAAACTTCGGCATGTTTCCAACCAGTTCTTTAATGTGCGGTGTGAGGGCATTAAAAATCTTGGTGCCACTGTATAAAACCCCCTTCTGGACCATGCTTTTCGTTTTTAGCTCATAATGGATATCCAGTTTCCTTCGGGTGTTATAAGTGTGGTATGAGCTACTGATTTCGAATAAGTTGCTATTTTTTGAAACAAAGCACATCAGGGAAAAAATATATTGGGGAGGTGTTGTAAGGAATTGTAGAGCTCTAAACAGATCCCCGCATGAGTGCCTAGGATGTACTCCACACATAATTCTTATTGCTCTCTTCTGTGCATGGAACACTTTTTTTGCTATTGGTCGATTTCCCCAAAAAATTATACCATAGGCCATAAGTTGGTGAAAATAGCCAAAATATGCAGTTTTTATTGTGCTCATTTCCCTAGTGTCTGAAATTATTCTTAAGGCAAACTTTGCTGAGCTTAGCCTTTAGCATAGATCTTGAACATGGTGGTGCCACTTCATTTTGCTATCTATATGCAGACCCAAGAATTTGGAGGACTCAACCTTCAAAATCTCGTGCTCACCCATTTTTAGGTTCATTTCATCAGTAACATTTGCGTTAGAAGAGAAATGAATGTAATTTGTCTTTTTAGGTTGACTGTAAGGCCATTGGTTTCAAACCAGTTTGTCAAATCTGCAAAAGCTTTATTTGCAGCCTCATTTGACACATACCCTGAGAGACTATTAACTGATAAAGTGGTGTCATCAGCAAACATGAGTATTTTCCCATATTCTGTACATAGTGCTAAGTCATTTCAATTAGGTTGTCTCCAATGCTCGGCATTTAGCTCAGTAAGTGGTAGTGCTGGTTTGGTTTTGTTTCTATAGGTGAGACATATATGAGTAGTCTGGCTGCTGCTCTGAAACTTTCCTGACAATTTTTGTACTCTAACAGAATGTTTATTGCCTAATCGAAGGTGTGATATATCCAGTGTCATTGGGGTGCATTTATTTTGTCCTAGTTTCAGTTGTTGGTTCTTGCTTTAGACTGAGGAATAATGGGTAAAATTGTCCTAAGTTTTCATGTCTATTATTGTGATGGTTCTTCAGTAATGGAGGGAGAGACTTTCTGTTCATGCTGAGTTTTAGGTTTTTGGGTGCCTACTTCTGTTAGATGCTGGCAGCTGTCTCTTGCATTATCTATGTTGTGGAACATTTTTGTTGTTAGTATCCTGATTGTAATAAAGTGCGTTCATTTCCACCTGACCACTTTGTTCTGCACCACCTGTAGTTCATATCTTCTTGTATGGTATGCAGCTGCCTATGATGAACATTCATATGTCATGGTGGGCAGCACAGCTGTTTTGTAGAGGATTTTCTTCATTTTTATTTTCATATTTTTGCTGCTGAATAGTGGATAGACGACCTTGGCTAGGTTTAGGGCCTTCATTGTCTTTTCTTTGATGTGGTGCCTCTCTGGCTGTATTTATACAGGGACACAGTGGACTGCCAAATGGAATATATGCTATCAACCACCCTAAGCTCAGGTAGCAGTGGCTAAATGGCACCTTTCTTGATTACATATTAATTAATAGATCTATAAATTAACAATTTACAATCTTTTTTATAAAGATAGAGTTGACTTGCTTTAGTTCCTGAAATTTTTTTAGCTCGTCTGCTTTTAAACTTTCAGGATAGAATTTTTAGAATGGAACAGACAGTAGAACTTGACCTCTAAATTGCCACATTAAGATTCCTTGTAGTCATTGTTATTTACAGTACAGTCTTGAAACTTGGTACAGCTGTATTATTGTATGAATGTAATCAAGTACTGAAATTAAAACTTTCTATTAGAAATACACAGGTTACTTAATCTACCATGAATAAGTGCAGTTTCATTCCAAATTTGGTTTTTTGGTAGATAACATGAAAACTGATAGAGGTAGCTTATTGGTGTCACATATTTAATGTTTTTACATGAACATGAGGCTACACACAAATTTTCAGCTTTATGAGTCTAATATTTAGTAGCTTCAATTTTTTGTAAAAATGCCAATAAAATATTGCTCTGATTCAGTTGAGACTTGTAACATTTAATTGTGACATTCTTTTGCATATACTGATCAGTTTTTAGCTTTTTAGTTCTATTATTCAGCACCACTTTTTTTTACCTAAGACTATATATTTAGCCTAACATATTCATTTGATCATTCTGAGACTTTACAATGTTAGCATTAATATACTTAAGCATACACTGACAAAGTTTGGAAAAGTTATATTAATTTTTAATGTCACTCTTCGACTATGGTGCAATCCTTTGCATATTAAGCACAGGCACATTATGATGGCACAATGCCGGTAGAAGTGAACTGTGTTAAGCCTCAGCACACTTGCTCACCTCTGTACCTCTTACAATGATACAGCACTTGTTTTGCCTAACTGTTTCCAAAATTATCAATACTGACTCATTCATCATTTTCTTCAGATCCCCTCACAAAAGGGAACCTTCATGGATGTGGAATGTTTCAAGGTGTACATTAATAAAATGAAGCAACAGTCAAACTAATTATGTACACAGTATTAACAATTAACTATCACTGAAGTACTATGTACAATTTGACCTTACACAAGCTGAAATTAAAACAGTGAATGGAGCAGGAATAATCAGTAATTTAAAAAATTCTTCGGCCTTTTAAAGTGGATTAAATAGCTGATGGTTTATAATCTACTATTAACTTTATATTTATTTTACTACACCATTAGTTGTCTACATGCTATTAGAACAGAGGCCTATGTATGATCGACATTTTTACTTGTCATTTTATTAACACGAATCTCAAATCCTTGAATACAAGTAATTTGGAGGAGGACCAGCTAAGGCCATGTTTTTAATTTTTTTTTTTTTTTGCATCTGAATATATCTATAATTTCCTGCTTTGTATCTGCTTACTGTTATAGTTCTATGTACCAATTTATAGAATTCTGTAGTGTATACTAGATAAAGATTCAAAGCCTACAGGAAAAATACTTTTATAATGTGTAAGCTGCAGTTCATCTGAAACTGATCTTTATTATTTGAAATGGTATATATATATATATATATATATATATATATATATATATATATATATATATATATATATATATATAGACACACACACACACACACACACACACAGTGTGAGTCACCTAACGTTACCACTGGATATATTTCGTAAACCACATCAAATACTGACGAATCGATTCCACACACCGAACATGAGGAGAGAGGCTAGTGTAATTGGTTAATACAAACCATAAAAAATTGCACGGAAGTATGTTTTTTAACACAAACCTACGTTTTTTTAAATGGAACCCCATTAGTTTTGTTAGCACATCTGAACATATAAAGAAATACGTAATCAGTGCCATTTGTTGCATTGTAAAATGTTAACTACATCCGGAGATATTGTAACCTAAAGTTGACGCTTGAGTACCACTCCTCCGCTGTTCGATCGTGTGTATCGGAGAGTACCGAATTACATAGGGATCCAAAGGGAACGGTGATGGACCTTAGGTACAGAAGATACTGGAACAGCACATTACGTTCACATGCTAACACCTTTTTATTGGTCTTTTTCACTGACGCACATGTACATTACCATGAGGGGTGAGGTACACATACACACGTGGTTTCCGTTTTCAATTATGGAGTGGAATAGAGTGTGTCCCGACATGTCAGGCCAATAGATGTTCAAAGTGGTGGCCATCATTTGCTGCACACAATTGCAATCTCTGGCATAATGAATGTCGTACACGCCGCAGTACATCTGGTGTAACGTCGCCGCAGGCTGCCACAACACGTTGTTTCATATCATTTGGGGTTGTAGGCACATCACGGTACACATTCTCCTTTAACATACCCCACAGAAAGAAGTCCAGAGGTGTAAGATCAGGAGAACGGGCTGGCCAATTTATGTGTCCTCCACGTCCTATGAAACGCCCGTCGAACGTGTACCTCACCCCTCATGGTAATGTACATGTGCGTCAGTGAAAAATACCAATAAAAAGGTGTTAGCATGTGGACGTAATGTGCTGTTCCAGTCTCTTCTGTACCTAAGGTCCATCACTGTTCCCTTTGGATCCCTACGTAATTCGGTGCTGTCCGATACACACGATCGAACAGAGGACGAGTGGTACTCAAGCATCAACTTTAGGTTGCAATATCTCCGGATGTAATTAACATTTTACAATGCAACAAACGGCACTGATTACGTATTTGTTTATATGTTCAGATGTGCTAACAAAACTAACAAGGTTCCATTTAAATAAACGTAGGTTTGTGTTAAAAAACATACTTGAAAAAAGAGACAGCATTGGTCGTATATTTTTACTATTGCAAAATCGATTTTCTGTCACTGAGTGACCATCTTCAGTGCTATATTGTATAACTTAAATTGGGATGCACTGTTGACACTATGCTTACGGCGATCACATAGACTGAGCTCAGTCTATGTGATCGCCGTAAGCATAGTGTCAACAGTGCATCCCAATTTAAGTTATACAATATAGCACTGAAGATGGTCACTCAGTGACAGAAAATCGATTTTGCAATAGTAAAAATATACGACCAATGCTGTCTCTTTTTTCAAGTATACCTGTTATCTGGTCGTTGTGCACAAGACAACATGGAGTCGCCAATCAATAAAAAACATACTTCCGTGCAATTTTTTATGGTTTGTATTAACCAATTACACTAGCCCCTCTCCTCACGTTCGGTCTGTGGAATCGAATCGTCAGTTTTTCTTTGATTTTATGAACTATCATTAATGAATTTATTTTTTTCATGTGTATTCAATCTCTAAGTTAATATTTTATATTTGCCAAGAAAATAAAATGTAATTAATTGCTGTTCCTTCCAGCTCTGACATGACATGTTTGTAGAACATAAAATGCATTATGTGGACAAGGCATTAAAGAATCCCATTAATTGTTATTTTATCATTTATGTGTCAGGTTGTCACTATTGCCACATATTCATTTTTCCTTGCGGCCTTGGTTGGGAGGCAATATGTTGGTGATGCAAAGAAGCCCTTACAAATGGAAATTGACATTTATATTCCAGTGTTCACCATACTACAGTTTTTCTTCTTCATGGGTCTGTTAAAGGTGATGTATGATACTTCAGATTTAGTATTTTGTTATGTTACTGTGAAGTTTTATTTAAAAGAATATTTATAAATTTTTTGCAATTGGAAAAAACTGAAACTCTGCAATTTTAAAAAACAAATTATCTTCAGCATGAGATAATGATGCAGTCTGTAAGTTTTACCAGTACAGAGACAAGAAAAATTACAAGTGTGCTAAACTACATTAGCTTTTATTATTATTATCATTACAGAAATGCATGTTGGTTGTGGATGTTCATTATCTTATTGGTGACTATCACATCTGTGATCAAAATGAAATGTGTATTACATCTCCATTTTGACCTTGAGAATACATTTGTCTGCTCATCACAAAATCCAATCTTCATGAACAATGATGTATAAAATTTTGATTTCCTGCTTTCTTCTCATGCTAAACTTATTAAATAAATCATTACCACAGACTGTTTTTGCAGCTGATTGCTGCACATATTGCTATCTCTGGATTTCTCTGCAATTTTGGCTCTCTACTGCTCTCTCTGGTACTGTAAAAATTATTCCCTGATGTTTCAACACGTGTTCTATCACCTTGTCCCTTCTTCCATTTTCCACATAATCCACCCTCTAACAATTTAATGGAGAACCACCTCATTTCTTACCTTGTCACAGCAATTAATTTTTAGCATCATTCTGTAACATTTTGTGGATTCTGTAACATACTTCAGTTCTCTTTTCTTCCCACCTTCATACAGTCTGTGATGCTGTTATGTGCCATTCTGTTCTTAAGATATACATTTTCAGAAATTTCTTTCTCAAGTTAAGATCCTTGTTTGATACTAGTGAACTTATTTTGGCAAAAGCACTTTCTTGTCCTGAGCTGGTTTGTGTATTTGTCCTCCTTGCTTCATCTGCCATGCATTATTTGGCTTCTAATATAGCTTAATCGCTTCACTTCATTTATTACATTGTCTGAAGTTATGTTAAGCTCATCCTCAGTTTCATTTCTGTTTTGGGAAAGAGGGTGTTGATGCAGGATGTGAATGAAGTTAGGGACCTGCAGCAGGTTTGATGTTGGTGTTGTGCTGGGACCCAGCAGAGATTGAGACCAGAAGGATTACATGAATGAAGGATGTGATGCAAGAACAACTCTCGTCTACATAGTTCAGAAGAGCTAGTGTTGTGGGGAAGTAAACAAATGGTACAGATTGTGAAGTAGCCATTGAAATATACCATGTTCTACTCAGCAACATGTTCTGCTGCTGGATGGTCAACTCTCTTCTTAACCACAGTTTGGCAGTGGCTATTCATTTGTGTGGACAGCCGGTTGGTGGTTATACCTATGTAAAATGTTGTGCAGAAATTTCAGCAGAGGTGATTGTGATGTTGGCCTGCTTATTTTCTTCATTGATTGTCCTCAATGTTGACATACTGAATTGCTACACTGGCTGAAAAATGGGGGAGGGGGAGATCAACATTCTACTTTAAATGATGTAGCCGACAGGTGCACATTTGTGTTTAACAGTTCTTTACCTTCACTGTTCACAACCCCCCCCCCCCCAATAATACACAGTCATATGGCCAGCGCATTATTGTTTAACTCATTGATAGTTAGCAGACAAACATCAACATATTGCTACAATAGTTTACTGTTGAATATCTATGAGCAGAAACAGCCTAACCACACAGTTCACAATCTTTCAAATAAATTTAACAGAGGCTGCCATTGTTTTATCACACTTATTTCATGGTTAAGTTGATGCACTGTTGTTGTTCTAACCAGCACACGTTCCTTGTCTGAAAATCGTCCATGGACTGACTGTCTCGAGACCAGAAATTGGCCCCTTATATATCAGCACAATAATAGGCACTGAGACTACACATTGTGTGATGTTTAATTTACAAAAATTACAACTAAAACTTAACTCATTAAATTAAATGAATACATCAAAAAATTCGTTCTTTTTAACAGTTTCTTCTACTACAAGGGTTAGGCTGAATTATTTGTATACATGATGAAATTAACAGCAATACTGTTGACAAAACTGTTAATTACTTTTGAATTAACTAAGGATGGCTTTGCTAACATGTTTTCAAATAGAGCCAAATAAATCCTTTAAGAATACTCTTATTTGTTCCTCCAAATGTTTACAATTACTACAGAATTTATATTTGTTTATAAGTCAACAATAGAATTTAAGTTATGAAACCATTACTGATTTTACCCTTTAACAAAATATACTAACTAGGAAGAGTTAAAATAAATTAGAAAATCAATTACATACATAAAACTAATTGCAGAATTAGATCTGGTGTTATAGTCTTTAAAACTGAGAATCAACCTTTCTCTTTTATGGAAATTCAGATTATACACATGTATGTTGATTTCAATTAGTCAAAAATGAAAAAAATAATTTTAAGGAGGCAGATGGCAAAACAAGAGGGGAAGTAAAAATATCCCAGCTTGTTTCGTCACAGTGATATATGATGTAGTGCCTTTCACAGGTGGCTCTGCTTCTGGTGGGATAAGATAAACTTGCAACACAACTGTAGTAAGACATGCTGGGTTGGTATATCAGTCAGGTCTTGCACCTTTGTCTTCCTATGTCTCAAGGGAGTTGCAAATATGTGTGGAATAGGGCCAGATCAGGGTACTGCATGGATCAGATGGATGCTGGAATACCACTTTAGGAACGTTGGAAAGGATTGTCCAAAGGATGTTATGCATTTGTTGGCATAATAAACAGACAAAGTCCTCACAAAAAATATGGTTCACTTATTCCAGTCTAGGATGATACTGGATGATGAGTGTCATGCTTCTTTGCAGCTGGTTTTGAAGGATGCAGGATGTGTGAGGGTATGGTGCAGGAAATCAGTCTGTTCACTGGGTTGGTGGCTAATGCCTCCTGTGAAGGCCTTAGTGAGACCTTCAATGTACTGGGCACTGGAATTTTCATCACTGCAGATGTGCCATCCAAGGGTGGTGAGTCTACATCAGAGTGAAGTTTTGGTGTGGAATAAATAAAACTAACAATATGCAAGTAATGTTAATGGTTAGTGGGATTGATGTGAACACATGTTATCAATGGAGCCATCAGAGATGTGGAGTTCAATATCTAGGAAGATGGCATGTTGGGCTGAAGATAACTAGGTGAAGCAAAATGGAGAGAAGGTGTTGAGGCTGTGGAGGAATGAGGATGGGCTGTCTTGGCCCTCAGTCCAAATCATGAAGATATCATCAGTGAACCTGAATCACACAAGGGGTTTGGGTTTTTGTGAGGACAGGAAGGTTAATGCACATGAACCATAAACAGGTTGGCATAGGATGGTGCTACATGGGTTCCAGTGGGTGTGTCACAAATTTGTTTGTATATCTTCCCCTCAAAGGAGAAATAGCTATTACTGTGACCAGAATCAAATATAAGCAGTAATATATTGAGAATTGGTGGAGACTAGCTGACTAGCCAAGAGTGAACCATCAGAGGGTAATAAAAGGACAACATAAGAGAAAAACAGACAACAGAGATGGCACAACAGAATAACAAGTCCAGCAAGCAAACCAGTTTCGAGAACTAAGATGTATCAAATTCAGAACTGAGACTGCAATGTACAGTGAAATCTGTGTTGTAGCACAGAGAAATTACAACTGACTGCAGAGTTACTGCTTTGCCAGCTTTAAAGGGAGACTGTGGGCGCTGGTAGATCAGTGAATGTGCCTGTATGGTGGTGCTCAGCAGCATCCTCAGGTGCAGCTGTGCTGCCTAGCACCTGTCATCAATTTCTGTATTGTCCATTGGCATTCGAAACATGTCAGGCCGGAATACCAGAGTTTTATGTGATGATATAATTAGTTATATGCATCGGGAATGAAGTGTTGAGTTTGGAGTCAGAATAACATTGAGAGATATAATATTCAGTTGTCAGCATGGGGAATGTTGGTGGAAAGGGAGATGGCATCAAGAGTGATGAACAGGGACCCAGGAGGTGATGTGGATGGGGTGTCAGTTTGTACCTTTGATGTAGGAAGTCAAGGTATATGCAGCTGGTTGGAATGTTGGTCAACTAGTGCAGAGATTCTTTCAGTGGGAACACAATAACCAGCCCTAATGGGAAGCCAGATTTGTTGGGTTAAGCATTTAGTGAAGCATGTAGAAACTGAGTGTGCTGGGGGTCATTGGGATGAGGATATTAATAGGTTGGGTGGAAGGGGGGGGGGGGGGTGGCGACAAATTTCAAGATGTGCCTAAATATTTGAGTAAGGATTTGAGATTCTGCTAGACTTTCTGAGTGTGATCACTGTATCACTGTGTCACAGCTTGTAGGCGAAGGAGTCAGACAGGCATCTGCCAGGAAATCAAAGTGGTTCATGGCACAATGAAACTTTACGGGTGTGTGTGTGTATAGCTCAAGAAAGGACTTATCCAAAAACTAATAAGTTTTCAGTTGTGTTTACGTGCCTGTCAACAACTCAATACCTCTATCAATTAACAAAAAAAATTGTGAATAATTCGAAATTTCTAACAGGAGCTCTAAGTTACTATTAAGTTTCCACAAATTTCTACTTGCAGCTTCAATATTTTTCTATTTTTATCTCCTCCTAATGTGAATGGCAACTCCTCCTTGCCTGCAGTACTTGGATACCAGCTATAATGACCCAAATTAACCATTGCTATCTCAACAGCCAAATGCCACTCAGAAATACTGGACCTACATGTTTTGTTAACTGTAGTTCATCTAAATGAATCATACATCCATTTATATTATTTTTAAATCTCCAATACTTTGTTGCAATAAATCTGCTATAACATCCATTTTGTATTCATATGTTTCAAGATCATTATTTAAAATTATATTAACTTCTGTCAACTTCTGTTAACACATATTTTCTGAACTTACAGTTCTCAGGATTGCAATTGGATGATGTGCAAATCCCACAATATTTCACTCAGACAGCCACTCAGTATCTTCAGACTGTGACTGCTGGTGACTCCTGGCAAC
The DNA here is from genome assembly GCF_023898315.1 of Schistocerca nitens. NCBI lineage: Eukaryota > Metazoa > Arthropoda > Insecta > Orthoptera > Acrididae > Schistocerca > Schistocerca nitens. Next base: position 799,609,132 of record NC_064616.1, on the reverse strand, counting down.
TATCAACTCCTTATGTCTATATTATGGCAATATTCTCACAGCGGGCACTTCTGGAATTTCCACATGTATAATCTAGTTGCAACTAGACAGATGACATTAGAATCTCAAGATCCTCTAGTGGGAACTGAGTGCCACCAGATACATGAGTGCCATTGGGTACATGACACAGTCATCTTTTGTTCATATAGCGAGTAAGTTAGACATTTCTGATGTGTTAAGGCTGGTAGCTGTGCCCTGTCATTGAGGTTTCTGTGACATTACTTTTCAACAAGATAATGCAAGAGTGCATGTTGCTCATTCTGTTCAGACTTATTCTCAGACAGAGGGTGTCTGACTGTTGCCTCAACCAGCATGTTATCCAGATCTTTCAACTACTGAAAGCGTTTGGTCATGGGTTTATGAGAGACTGGCAGGCCACCATTCAGTAACTGTTATGACAAATGAACTTAAGCACAGAGCTGAAATAGTATGAAATGATGTACCCATATATGTCTTTCAAGCTCAGTTTTACTCTGTGGCCTGTCAGGTTAAAGCCATTGTTGCTGCCACAGGTAGCCACTCTGTGCAGTAAATTTTGCACTCTGTATACCCCAACATCTACTGCAAATCTAATGAAACATCTTGTCAGATTAAAACTGTGTGCCAGGCTGAGACTCAAACTTGAGACCCTTGCCTTTCAAAGACAAGTGCTCTACCAAATGAACTACCTCAGCATGACTCACGACCTTACTTCCACTAGAATCTCATATCCTACCTTCCAAACTTCACAGAAGCTCTCTTGAAAGAAGGGATACTGTGGAGATACAGCTTAGCCACATCCTGAGGGATTTTTCCAGAATGAGATTTCCTCTCTGAAGCACAGTGTGCATTGATATGAAACTTCCTGACAGATTAATACCGTGTGCTGGACTGAGACTCAAACGTGGGACCTTTGCTGTGAGGACAGGTCATGAGTCATGCATGCTTGTGTAGCTCAGTTGGTAGAACACTTGCCCATGAAAGGTAAATGTCCTGAGTTTGAGTCTCAGTCCAGTGCATAGTTTCAATCTGCCATGAAGCTTCGTATTAGCACACGCTCCACTGCAGAGTGGAAACCTTGTTCTCAATACAAATTTAATCCTGTATTCTTCCTACTGTACTGTATAAGCACAATAAGTAAAATTTCATTATTCCCTATCTTTCCAGGTATTGAAAATTTAATGGGCAGCTATGTATAAGATTCTATAGCCACATGGAAAGTTATTTATTGATCAGGCATGTCACATATGGTAAAAGACTGTTTCAATCAACAGCACCATCAAACATGCCTAAGCCAATGAGCTACAGCTGTTTTCACATATCAATGTCTTATAATCTCAGTTTTGTCCTACTGGGACTGCATTATGAAGGAAGTGATACATGTTATCACAAGCTCTAGTGCCCTCAGCATGTTGTAGTGGTTAAAGTTTCCAACTGGCATATTGTGTGTCATCAGTTGAAACTTGACCACCAGCAATTTGTTATTTCATATTTCTCATTTCTGGAAGGTTTTTGAATGATCTCATGTTTGTAACATTTGTGTATCTGGAGTATTTGATGGCCGTAAAAATATTAGCTTTCTGTAATATTCCATGTTTGTAAAAATCACTGCACTCTCTATCCAGGAAATCACTTTTGTTCTGACTGTAATTTGGTGACATTAATAAATCTGCATTTAGTTCTAAATGTTGTGCTCCATTGACAAAACTACCTTTGGATGTGGACTTGATTGTGGTTTTTATGTGATGTTGTTCAGGGGAGACACCAGGTACCCTCAAGACATCTACATAGCTGTGGCTCCAATTAGGCATGGACAGGAACAGGAATACAAGCACTACATTATTTCCACAGTCCATATACTCAGCAGATAATATATTTCAAACACGTAGTAAGTCAACTGCAAATTAGGCATCCATTGGTGTTTATGAGAAATGCTGGTCATGACCCAACAAAATGGCTGAAAATATGTGTTTGTCAAATGTGTACTTTTACTCAGATGGTGCATCCCAGCAGTGATTCAAAAACAGTGAAGAGGAACTCAATACCTGGAAAAAATTTGAGGACATATTAAACAAAACATTTGGTGACAACAAATATCACATCTGTTTAGCAGAGGAAAAGCTGAAGAACAGCACTTATTGTCATGGTGAAATGATGCACTTGTACATACAGGATGTTTTGGTCCTTTGCAACATAGTAAATCTGAATATGACAGAAGCTGACAAAAATCTCACATCTGATAAAAGGACACACAGACCACTTGTACCAAGCTCTTCTGGTAAAGAATGTCACAACAACAAAAAGTTTGTCAAGCAATTCCAGTACATTGAGGACACATGATAGAAAAAGAATCAGATTAAAGAAGTACAATTGAATTCTAAATGTGGTCCCTTTGGCAGTTGTAGAACTGTCATGACCTCACTTCTCACTTTCTCCAGATAGTAAGAGAAGAGATACAGCAGTGTATGGCAGCCAGAAATGTCAGACCAAATATGCAAGAGATAGCGATAATGAACATTGACCCCATACATCAGGAGAAGAAGAAGTTCCTCGATCTTTGCCATCTGGACCACATGCCTTTATGCATATGAAGGGCAGCCAGTGCTGTTGCCAGACATTTCTGTGGCCAGGAGTCAAGCCAAATTTGGTTACTACATGGGTCCTTCACTATGCTGCAGTGGGTCTACCATCAGAAATTTATGCCCAATTTCTCAAAAGCTGACGGTAGAAAGAACAGGGCCGAGTTCTGAATTGTGTTGGAATGCAGAATACCTGTTGATGAATTTGACTTGTTGTGGAAATGTGCACCACCTCAGTTATAATTGAGCCCTAGTAGGACAAAACTGAGTATGTGAGACAGTTGTCTGTGACAACAGCATTACCTGTCTGGTTAAGGTATGTATGATGATGGTGCTTATTGCAACAGTCTTTTACTGTGTGTGAGATGTCTGGTCAATACATGTCTTGCCACACTGCCACAGAATCTTGTACACTGCCAGCCATTAAAATTCCAGTACCAGAAAGAATAGCAAATAATGAACTTTTACTTATTGTGCCTATACAGCATAGTAGGAAGAATACAGGATTAAATATGTAGTCAATTTGAGGGTATATGGAGGGTAAAATTTTCTACACAGAATGACTACCTGGGTAGCAATGATGGCTTTAACCTGACTGGTCACAGAGTAAACCTGACCTTGGATGACATATATGGATACATCATTTCATACTGATTCAGCTCTATGCCAGACCCCGTAACTATAGTGGCTGGTGGCACACAAGTCTCTCAGCAGCCCACGGGCAGATGTTTTCAGTGAGGGAGTGATCTGGATAACATCTTCATTGGGGCAAGAAACACCCATTGTATTGGGGTTAGGTCAGAACAGCACAGGCACATCAGGTTAACTTGTTGAAAGATAATGACATGGAGACCTCAAAGACGTGGCACAGCTGTCAGTTGTCAGCTGTCAGCCTTAACACATAAGAAGTGTAGTTTCTGATGTCCAGTTTACTAGCTACATGCACCAAATGTGACCGCATCACTATAAAACTAGGTCTGTATGATGGTGACAGCTGCAGTACAGCAACATGTATTGTCCTTGGAGCCTCCACATGTGGATACATCAGGAAAGATTGTGTACTTGGAACTGGAACTTACCTTCTGAAAAGCTGGCATGGTAGCACTTCCTACACCAGTGCGGTCTGTGGGTCCACCACTGTCAATGGGCCTCACTCTGTCACTGCTTTGAGGGAAACGGCTGTGACAGTCAATGTACTGACAGTCTGTGGGATTCCAGATGTCAGTGTATGGACTGCCCATGTGAATACTTGTTTTGAGGCAAATGAAACCATTTCCTAACTTGAGGCACAATTAGGCTGTACACAATCTCACACTTTTGACTACACAATATCTCCGTCCTCTTGGGCATTTTTCATCTGCTATCCGACGTGGCAATGAGTCCCAGTGTGGGTCTCCCAAATCTGTCAATTACATATTCACATGACAGTCATGAGATCCTGACAGATGGGAACAGCAGTATTGTTGAACAATAAACTGTACTACCAATAGTCCATAGTCTTACCACTGTCAAATTCTCAGATGTGTGGGGAGACCTTTCTCCTTCTCGTACAAGGCATAACATGATCATTGACATTCGAATATGATTTCTGAATGAGAAATCCACAGCGTAATCTTTCTTTATATACAGAATTTAGCTGGGGTTACTCCTACCTACTTTGCACAGTTACCCTGAAATGCCAATTATTTGCATTTCCAAGCATACAGTACACATTGTGTTAATTTGACATTTGTTATATATCATCTTCAGGGTGTCATGAATTTAATTACTGGCAGTGCTTATGTTTCATTCTTAAAGCCAAGATTTCCTCTGAGAGATTCCAGGAAATTCCTCAGTTTTTGTAGGTGGACAAAGACAGATAATGTTGTGAATGTTGAGTATTCTTCCTATTCTACAAGAATGACAGCCAGCTATGGTGACAATAAAGGATTCCCCCATTTCTTCATAATTTTTCCAGAACCAGACTAGCTTTGGCTAAAATACGAGATGAAATTGTTTCTCTGAGTACCAGTTCTATTGGAAAATCAACCACAGATACTAAAGCTCACCCAACAGACTGGAAACAACATGTGTTATCTGAAATAAGTGTACATTGTACCAACATGCCATGAAAGCTAGTTATAACTCTAAGCTTCAAAATATAGATATTTTGAGGTGGTTTACAGTGCACAATATGTTCCAGCAGATTTCCTTCCTGCCAAAATGTCCGTGATGGGTAATGTGCCATGTTTTTCTACCTGCATCATAAAATGAATTTTTGAATGGAATGAATTTAGATGCTCGTGAAACAAGTAATGTTTCTATATCATACAGAAACAGTAGAACTGTATTATCTGTGCACTGCCAGAAGGAGGGTTTTAACACTTCTGACTGTAGTGCTTTCACTTCAGACACTAATATGTAAAAATGAATATTTATTTGTTCATGTTCTATGCATTACTACACCATTCATCTGACTGAGATGAAACTTTGATTAGATGTTGCACACACACCTGCAAAAGTTTCCAAGAAGGTAAAACCACATACCACCTGTAGGGATGGGGATGGAAAGGGGGTAACATAGAAACTTAACTCAGGAACATCTGGAACAGTTTCAATCAAATTTTGTGTATGCACGACTATTTGTATAAAAATTTTTTGCTCGTAATATCCTTTTGTTGAGGGGGTGAGAAGACATGACATGTAAAAATATTCGATAATGACCAACATTAGTGTCAAGTCCATAGTTTTTGGGGTCACTAGAATTATTGGTGGCAGTTACACTGAAATTTCACCCCTAGAGTTGGGGGTAGGAGTGGGGTGCAAATACAGTGACACATTGACATATCTCTATAAGGCCTGAAGGAATTTCTACCAAAAATTGGCACACATATCACTAGCTATCTGGAAATATTTACTCATTATTTGCATAAAAATACTGTGCTAATAAGATACCCTTACTAATACTAGGGATTGGTTGTGGATGAGACATGTAGAAACGTCCAAAAAAATTGTTGTTATTTCATTTTGGCAGTTAATTGTCTGGAATACTATAAAATTACTAAGCACTACCTGTCTCTTATTTGAATTGCTTAGTGCATAGACCACACCGTGAGAATGAGCATTGCAGCAAACCAATAATTTTGCCAGCATGTTCCAGAAGCAACAGTCATGCCACATGGCTCAATGCCATAGACAAATTTAACATCGTCCCTAAAGTGGTACAGTGTGAAACAGTGGAGCAGAGAATCAGAACGTTGCCAGTGAAAGTCACTTTCTCGAAACAACCATCAGTTACTGGTAGAATCACAAATTTCCTCAGGATTTAAATGACACTGCAGGACAAAATTTGCTAGAGATATGGATGAAATATGTGTATAAACATGTGTGAAATATGTTAAATATACATAAAATACATGCAACATATGCACATCAGATGAAGCTGCAGGCAAATTTCATCAAGTGTGTGGATTAAATCTGGAAAATATATGCTTTTCCACATAGTCAGTCAGTCAGTTAGTTAGTTAGTTGGTTTCATGTTCCACAGATCACTTGTGTGGAATGAGTCATTTTATATTCACATTACAAATTGATTTTTAAATATGGCTACATGCTGAACATTTATAAGATTTTTTAAAAAAAATAAATATTCAGAAGCAAGTAAGTATTTTGTACCCACCATCTTTCACACGTTGCAATAATAGAAATTCTTCTAGAGAATATAAGTAGTTCTCATGGAGAAACTTTTTCAGTTTGTTCAGCAATTTTTCCTTTTGATATTGCATTTATGTACATCATTGTTCCTTTCGAACATGTGGGAGTGGTCAGAATGCCCAACTTTTTAAACATATGTCTCCAAGATGATCATGGGTGAACACCACATATTACTCTTACAGCACATTTTTGAGTAATGAAGACTGTTTCTTAAAGATGAGTTACCCCAGATCATTATTCAATATGACATTATTGAATGAAAATATCTAAAATATGTCAACTTTCTCATTTGTCTCTCCCCAAGATTTGCAGTGGTTCTAAGTACTAATGTGTTTGAACTAAGTTGTTTCGAGAGTTCCAAAATGTGTTTTTCCAGTTTAAATTCTCATCAATATGGACACCAAAAAAATTGAAGTTTCTACCCTATTTATTGTTTCCTCACCATGTGTTACACTTGCAATTGGTGTAGTTCCTAGATGTTCAGAACTGATACATTGTGGCTTTTTAAAATGAAGGGTGAGACAGTTTGCCAAAAACAAATCTTTGATACTTTTAAGAACATTGTTTCCCATTTCTTCTGTTGCTGTATGTATGCTTGGTTCAAATGGTTCAAATGGCTCTGAGCACTATGGCACTTAACTTCTGAGGTCATCAGTCCCCTAGAACTTAGAACTACTTAAACCTAACTAATCTATGGACATCACACACATCCATGCCCAAGGCAGGATTCAAACTTGCGACCGTAACAGTCACAAGGCTCCAGACTGTAGCGCCTAGAACCGCTCGGCCACTCCAGCCAGCTATGTATGCTTGGATTGATTAGAATACTAGTGTAATGTGCAGGAAGAACTAATTCTGATTATTGTGTATTAGATGGATGATTGTTTACATTCGTGAGGAACCAGAGTGGACCTAAGATTGAGCCTTGGAAAACCACATTGTGATGTCTCCCCAGTCAGTATAATGTCCCCAGACTACAATAACTGAATTACTAAGTACAACTTCCTGCATAATTTTGGTTAGATATTACATTATCCATTGGTTGGCTGCACCATCAACCCCACAAAATCTCAGTTTATCTAGGAGAATATTGTAATTCACACAGTCATATTCCTTAGATATGTCACAGAAAATTCCAACAAGCACTGTTGTAAAATTTGGTAACTGGACATGCAAATGGCATTCTGAGTAGGGCAACTCTTCTGAAACCCAAACTATCATTTGCTGAGAATATTTCTGTTACTATATTGAAATACTGTTGTAGAATACATCACCTTCCCAAAAATTTTAGAAAATAATATCAGCAGTGAAACAGGTCAGCAGTTATTGGTATCTCTCCTAACACCTTTCTTAAGTAGGGGTTTGTTTGACAATGGCATGTTTCAGTTTCTCTGGAAAAATGCCTTGAGTTAGTGACACATTATGTATTTCAAATAAGGCAGGGCTCATTATATGGGAACAAATCTTTATTAAACTATTGGAAACATGATCAAAACCAGATGAGCTTTTATTTTTGAGAGAATATATGACTTTCTTAATTTCAAAAGGAGAAGTTGGTGATACACTCACATGACTGAATTTTTATGAGAGTTACTTTTTCAACATACTGTTATGATTTTTCTCTTCATCTGTATGTCCATATACTTTCTACCATATTTAAGAAGTAATTATTGAATAGATATGCTACCTGTGGTTCATCGTTTATAGGCCTTCCATTCAGTTCAACAGTGATGGTATCCTCTTCTGTGGTTCATTGTCCTGTCCCTCATTTCACTATATTCCATATAGCCCTAAGTTTGTTGTCAGAGTTACTGATTTCTGACATTATGTGCATGTTCTTTGATTTTTAATAACTTTTCTTCGTAAATTTTAGAGTAACTTCTATAGTGTGTGATTTCTGTAGGATCTTTATTTGTTCTGGCCAACAGATACATATTTCCCTTTTCTTTTCACAAGAGACTTTAATCCCTCTAATGACCCATGGGTTTTTTAAATGGCTGTTTAATGTCCTTTCTGATTAGCTTATGCAGAAAGCTGTTTTCAGATAGTGATATGAATTTATTGTGGAATAGGTTAAATTTTATTCTAGCATTTGGCTCTTTATAAATTTCATCCCAGATCACCTCCTGTAAATTATCCTTAAAAACATCTGTCCTGGGGTCATTAATTATTCTAATTGATTTCCACTGAGGAGTGTCAATACTGTAAGGCACTATGTTATCTATCCTAATTAACTGTACATCATGACCAGAGAACTCATTTGTTACTGGGTAAACAGTTATTTTCTTGCTTTGAGCTTCACGAAAGAAAACATTACCAGTTAGGTTCCTATTGTTTTTATCCAGCCATGTTGGAAAGATAATTACTGAAATCAAATTGTGGGATCCAAACAGCATTTCCTGTTCATTTTTCCTATCAGAATGCTTTTAAAATATCTACACTGAAGTCACCGCAGATTATTAACTGCTTGTTGATATGTAACAGATAGCATAGTAAGGAATCCAGATTCCTAATAAACAGCTGAAAATTTCCCTGTGCTGATCTTTATCAGTTACAATTAAAAGTGAACCATTTTCCAGTATTATTACACAAGCACACATTGTTGTGTGCACATCACTACAAAATATACTTATCTGAATATTTTTTTCCTTGTCTTATATATTGATATATGTAACAACTCCTCCTTTTCCCATCTTACACTGACAAAAAATTGAAACACCAAAAAGGAGTTAAGTGACATAAACGAAAGTTGGTAGGTGTGTTTCTACGTCTGAAAGATGTTGTCTGCTCAAATTTTGCACCAGTCGCATAAGAGTGGTGCTAATATTTCCATTATGAGGATTAGATGAGCTTTACTTTAAATACACAATGTAACTGTTGTGAGGATTAGTTACCTTTGAGACTGTATGTGGTGAGTCAATGTTAGACAATAGTGTCGTTAAGATAACAAAGATATCATTATCAGCACCACACTGAGTTTGAATAAGTCTGTAATATAGGGCTACAAGAAGCTGGATGTTCCTTCTGTGATATTCCAGAGAGACTTTACAGAAATGTAGCCACTTTGCATGGATGCTGGCAGTGGTGGTCATAAAAATGTATGGCCACAAAAAGAACAGGCTCTGGATTGCCACACATCACTACTAAGAGAGAAGACCATCATGTTTGGCATATGGCTCTGGCACATCATACTTCTTCTGCAGCAGCAATTTGAGCAGCAGTTGGTACCATAGTGACACAAAGAACTGTTATAAAGTGGTTACTTCAAGGCCATGTGTTCCACTGACCCTAAGCCACTGCCATTTATGACTTCAGTGATGTCAAGTAAGAGCTCATTGGAGGGCAGGGTGGAGGTCTGTTGGGTTTTCCAATGAATGCTGGTTCTGCCTTGGTGCCAGTGATGGCTGTGTGTTGATTATAAGGAGCCCAGTTGAGGCTCTGCAACCAATCAGTTTGTGTGCTAGGCATACTGGACCTAAACCTTGAGTTATGGTCTGGAGTGTAATTTTGTATGACAGTAGGAGCACTCTTATGGTTACCCCACACATCCTGTCTGCATATTTGTACATCAGTCTGGTGATTCAACCTGTTGTGCTGCCATCCATGAGCAGCATTCCAGGGGGTGTTTTCCAACAGGATCTCACTTTCCCACATACCGCTGTTGTAACCCAATGTGCTCTACAGAGTGTTGACTTCTTGCTTTGGCTTGCTCAATCCCCAGATCTGTCTCCAATCGAGCACATATTGGACATCATCGAATGATGACTGCCCCTATATTGACCAACCAAGTGCAACAGGCATGGAACCCCATTCCACAAACTGACATCCAGCACCTGTACACCAACATGCGTGCAACATTCTGGGAGTTACACTGATTATTAATATACTAGTATTTCACATTTTCAGCGGTTTCACACTTATGTTAACCACAGGTCCTCAATGTTAATCACTTAAATACATTACATAGACAAATGTATTCTCAAAATTTGATTACACTTCATCAATTATTTTTTGGTGTTGCAGTTTTTTTCTGTCAGTCTAGTTCTGCATGAGTAAGATGCTGGAGAGTAATCTTTTATATGAACCTAATGTAACCTTGTATGAATATCCACAGTTGGGTCAGCCACACATTTATTTGTTTTTGCAGAAAACAGAAAAACCAAAAATATTGTATATCCCAAAGCACTTGCAAAAACTTTTTTAAATTTAATTTCAAGCACAATAGTCATTGTCTTTCATATATTTTTTACACTGTAATTGTCTCTGCTTTGTATATGTGTATATACTTAGAAAGAGAAAGAGGCATTGCAATGCAAGCTGGGCACAGCTAATTATATGTTAAAATAGTTGGCTATTACAGCAGACAGAGGGCTTCCAAAGGTGACAATGTCTGCTTGCACTGTTTTGTTCAGAAATTTTACCATGAGCATAAACACTGTGTGTCGTCATGGAGTACCTGCTTACAGTATTCATAACTTAGGTATTCCCAGTACAGTGCCCTAAGATGCTACCAGTCATCCTTGCACCACTTCAAAATGTGACCTCCCTAAGAAAACTGTAACAATTTGGAAATCAGAAGTTGCTGTTTTCCAATAGTCACCAGCATTGACTGCCTGAACTTGTTAAGCAGTTGCTATAATGGAATGTGTCATTTACACAACATGATCCAGTACCAGTCCTGAGAACAATATTATCATTCAGATTTGTTTTCAGTTTCCTCCTCTGTATTCAGCTATCTTTCTAGATCCTGCACTGTGATTGCCTTCTTTTTCATTAAAATAATTAAGAAAGCCTTTCCCTCTCAGAAGAATCCTTAAATACCAGTCTGTTGTGACAGTAGCACTAAACCAAGTGTTTTGAATGATTTTATTAGCTCTGCTATCATACTGATGATTGCAGCTCTTGTGACTGACTCTCTCTCTCTCTCTCTCTCTCTCTCTCTCTCTCTCTCTCTCTCTCTCTCTACACCTACCTACCTACCTACATATCTACCTCTCTATCTATCTATCTTTTTCACCACTTAATTCTTCAAAATTTTCTCATACACAATAATAATTGTCATTATATATGATTAGCTATCAACTTCTGCAAATTGACCAATTCTAGGTTGCAGAGCAGCTGATCAATCCCTTTGGTGATGATGATGAAGATTTTGAATTAAATTGGCTTATTGATCGACACACAAAGGTACTGTGCATCTTATTTCTCTCTAGTACTAAAACTACACATTTCTTATTATAAAGAGTCTTGGTATTTGACTTTCATTTGGCACTGTCATAAGTGTGTTGGTTACTAATTTTTGTTTTTATGAGATGCAATATCTGTGCAGAACCTTGATAAAAGAAATGATAGTGTCTACAATTTTTCTTTTTTACTCATGGAAGCATCTATCCATAAATGGCATCTGATAAAAAAAGTCATGAAATCCCATGTATTTATCAAATGCTATCTGAATATTGTTACACTGCATCTACACCTATACTCTACAAACCACTCTTAAATGCATGGTGGTAGGTACTTACTATTGAGGCATTTAGCATGACACTTCCCATTCCATTAGCATATGGAGCTTGAGAAGAATAATTGCCTTAAGACCTTAGTGCTCTCTGCTATTAATCTAATTTTGTCTTCAAGATTCCTATGGAAGGGCTACAAAGGTGTTTGTTGCATATTCCTAGCTTCCTCACCTGAGCTGTTTTTTGAAAGTTTGTAAGTAGGCTTTCACAGAATTGTTCACATCTTTCTTAAAGTGTATGCCAGTTCAGATTTTACAGCATCTCCATAACACTCAACCATGAGCCTAACAAACCTGTGACCATAATGTGCTGCCCTTCCTCATATACTTTCAATATACTGTTTTAGTCCTGTATGATATAGGCCCCACACACTTAAGCAATATTCTGGCGACATTGGCATTACAAGTAATCTCCTTTGTAGATAGACTGCATTTCCCCAGTGTCCCACCAATGAACCACAGTCTGCCATCTGCTTTAGCTGTGTGATCATTCCATTTAGTGTACCTTTGGACTGTTACTCCCATGTATTGTGTGAGTTAACTGATTCCAATTGTGACTTGTTGATATTGTAGTCATATACAACTATGTTTCTTCCCCTTGCAAAGTACATCATTTTGCTTTTATTTTCCTCATATTCCACTAGCATATAACATCCTAAAGGCTTACATCAGCAACTGTTCCAATAATTCCAGTCATGATTTTGCCTGGAAACTAGAATGTGACAGCATCCACTTGTAAGTACTTGCCTGGTATTACAACTTTCTTGTAGATATTATTATCATCCACTTCTTATACTGAATTTTTAACTGGTCACAACATGTGTAAATAAAACAAATAAGTATTAACAATACCAGAACACAGTTGATATGCATAACTTTGGTCATATGATAAAACTTATTAAATGTTAAACTCTGTACACATGCTGTTTCTTTGTGGACTAAAAGCTTCCTGATCTTATTAAATCTGGCCTCATGTTATTTTTTGCCATTAGTTATACTATGGTAGGTTTTCTGTTATTGTAACATTATAAATGATTCTTACTATTTCATATTTCATTTCATTTATGTTTAAATGCTAATCTTCCTTTTCTCACTTTTTTTAAAAAACTTTTATGTACCTGTATTTATGGAGCTGTAGTAAATACAAACAATATACCCAGTTTCCAGTATTCTTTTCATTTGCCCGTTTACACAGATCAGCCAAAAAATTACGACCACTGCCCACTGTGACAATGGATGCCATCTGGTGGTATTACGGGCATATTAAGCTGTAGCAAAAGTATGTAAGTGGAGCAGACATGGACAGGGGTTACCCTAGCTAAGATATGGGCTACAAATGGGGAAATCCAATGAGATATGCGACTTTGACAAAGGGCAGATTATTATTATGTAGACTCTGTGAATGAGTATCTCAGAAACAGTGAAGCTGGTAGAATGTTCAAGTGCTACGTTGTGAATATCTACAGAAAGAGGTAGAAGGACAGTGAAACTACCACTAAGTATTAAATTGTTGGATGTTCACAGTTCTTCACAGAAAATGCAGTTCAGAGGCTTGTCTGCTCTGTAAAGTAGGATAGATGATGATCTGTGGCATCTCTGCTCAAAGAGCACAATGCTGGATTTTCAGAGCACATAGTTATTGTAGATTGTTGAATATGGAGCTTCACAGCAGGCCAACCCTAATTGTTCTCATGTTGACACAACAACATCATGAATTATGATTGCAATGGACATAGTACAATTGAAATTTGACCATCAATCAGTGGAAATGTGTCAACTCTTTTGGTGACTCACATTTTTGCTACACTAGGTCAATGGTCATCTCCACAAATGCTGTCATCAAGATGAACAGCAGCTTGAAACATGCAGCTCATGACAGACACTGGCTGGTGACAGCAGTATGCTATGGGAGACATTCTCCGGCACTTGCATGGCACCTGTGGTACTTACTGAAGACACACTGACAGCTGTGAACCACCTAAAATACCTTCATGCTTGATGTCTTCCCAGATGATGTTTTCCATGCCTTGGAGCCATAACTTTGCTGCAGTGGTTTGAGGAGCATTATAGTGAGCTCACATTGATGTCTTGGTGACCAAATTGGTCTGATGTAAATCCTACAGAACCTATCTGTGTTGTTATTGGGCACCATCACCACATACACACATTAGTTGCTCATTATTTATGTGAATTGCATCATCTGTGCACAGACATCTAATGTCACATACCTCCAAATACCTACCAACAAATTGTTGGATCCCTGATATGAAGAATCAGTGATGTATTTCATTCCAAAGATATATAAACAAACCAAGTGAGATTGTGCAGTGGTTAGCACACTGGACTCCCATTTAGGAGCATTATGGTTCAGATCCACATCTGGCCATTCTGATTTAGGTTTTCCATGATTTCCCTAAATTGCTTCAGGCAAATGCCAGGATGGTTCCTTTGAAAGTACATGGCTGACTTCCTTCCCCCTCCTTCCCTAATCCAATGAAACTGATGACCTCCCTGTTTGGTCCCCTTCCTCAAATCAACCAACCAGCCAACAGGCAAACAAGCCATTACACAGGTGGTCCTAATGTTTCTGCTCACTAGTGTATATACTGCTTTTTTTATTTGCTAGACTAGTTCACACTTTTTTGATGGACTAGAGATTTTTTAAAAATTTTTCTACTTTTTCATCAAACAATGAAAAATAAAAGAAAACAATGGAGTCAGTGGTAAAAGCACGTTCCTATTCATCTCTGCAAAGTTCATCAAACTAACAAGATTTGGTGATTTTGTCAGCTATTGTTCACATATGAATGAATATATCAGAGGACAATCCCAAATTCTGTATATTTTCGCATTTCTGTGTTTCTTGTGGATGCTATATTTAAGAAATGATTGTTGAGCCCAGTGCTTTGTTAAATGAAGTGTCAAAAATGGAAAAAAAAACTTCAGAGACAACCAGCCTAAGCTCAATGAGTTAGTGAGCCAATAGCAAGTTCATATGATATACTGAAATGTATCACACATAGTTGTGACAGCACTAAAATAATATTTTGAAAGCTAATTCATTTTAATGTACTGACTGGATATGTTTTACATTGTTACACTGTCCCAGCCATTAGCAACATAATTTGTAATGTAAACAAAAGAAGCATGCAGACACTTGATGAATGTTCAAGTTGCAGGCATGAGATACTTCAAAAGTAGATTTAATGAGAAACATAGACTAAACTTTAAGTTAGACGCATCATATGAGGTAATATTTTCATTTTATCTGCTTCTATTCAATGACAATTTAAAGTCCTAGGTGTATGATATTCACTACGAGGCAAAAATATGAAGCTCAAGTGATGAGATATATTGCAAGGGTTATATGTGAGTGCAGGCTTTCTCGGTGAATTTCATATGTGAAGTCTTCACGGGTTGTCAGCCGAGTAGCGTCGTTGTCTCGTAGCAATGTTTCGATGGAATGCATCTCCATCATCTTCACTTGAAGACTTCATATATAGTACACGAGCTTTTTTTAAAATTTTCACATCTTGGTGCACAAACTAAAGCAAATATGAGTATCAGCAACGATTCATTTACAGAAACCTCATATATATATTTTTCAGTTTGCTGCATGACAATGCCCAATTGAACATTGGTACATAAACTCAGTAATTTCTTCAACTATTCAGATCAGAGTTAGGGAGATAAAAGTCAGAGGACTGCTAGGAGAAACATAGAGGAAACAGTATGGGGTAAATCATATGCTAGTGAAACAGACCATCTGATGATTAGGAAGTTGGTGTGAGAGTGATGAGTAGAGTGGAACCAGAAGAGGGATACGGACAAACAGGGGATGAAGATCAGCAGAGATTCAGGCAAAGGAGATTGTGTTAACAAATGATATGTTTCAGGAACAGTTCTCAAATGTACAATTGAAATAATGTGGTGTTGAGGTAAGGTAAACATCGAAATAACACAAGTTGTGAAGCCACTGAATTTCACCAAATTATGCTGAGCAGCATGCTCTGCAATTGGGTAGCAGGTTAATCCTGAGTAGAGTTTCACTTCATCCTCTTATACAGTTTTCACAGTGTTTCTCCTAATGGTCTTCTTGCAGTGCTCTTAACTTCCTGTGTAGGTGCCAGTTACTTTGCTGCAGCCACTTAAATGTTTCACACACTTATGTTATTTCCCAACCTACTCCCTCTCTCTCTCTCTCTCTCTCTCTTTGTGTGTGTGTGTGTGTGTGTGTGTGTGTGTGTGTGTATATGTGTGTGTGTGTGTGTGTGTGTGTGTGTGTGTGTGTGTGTGTATATGTGTGTGTGTGTGTGTGTGTGTGTGTGTGTGTGTGTCCCACATTGCTTCCGCTCCTAGGTCCACACCACACTATACCCCTACCTCAGCCAAGAATGTTAGTTGTTCCACCCATTGAATAATTTATGACACATACAACAACTTGTCTTACTCTTCCAATTTATTGACTGGTTGTGGAGATTGTTTACATTTGGCCTTATTAAGTGACCAGAAGAGTTCAGAATTTTGTTCGAGTAATGTTTTTGACCAGAACTAGTATGAAAACAATCTTGTGATTATGTAGATAAACTGATTATGCTTAACCACACCTGAGTATACCTATTATTCTCTATACTTCAGGCAAAATGTTTCTTTTTTTTTAAGAGGTAATTGAATAATTGAAGAGATATCTCTGGCTTTCAGAATAGGCATTCATATCAAATACCAACTAAATATTTTCTCCAGTTTTACTTGAATTGCGCTGCTATGTCCAAGGTTAAAATATCATTCAGTTCCAATATGCTATCCTCTTTAGCATAAAATCTCATTGTCCAGACTCAAGGAAGTTATAGGTGTTTTGTCCTAAAATTTTTGCCTGAATTTAGGAGGGATTCATTTTGAGGAGTCACTCACTGGGTGGACCAGAAGGTGTTCTGGTTCAGGTGTAACTAGAGAGGCAAATGAGATTGCTGAAGGCCGTAACTGAAGGTTAGCTGCTACTCAACATATAGAGGAGATGCTGAGTCACAGATAGGCACAACAAAAGGACTCTCACAATTGAAGGTTGTGGCCATTAAGGACTTCGTCAACAATGGACACACATACATACACACTCACACAAATGCAACTCACACACACACAACTGCACTCGCAGGCAACTGACACCACACTGTGAGCAGCAGCACCTGTACATGATGGGAGTGGCAGCTGGGTAGGGGTGATGAGGGGCGTGGGGCAGGAATGGGTAGGGATTGTATGTTGGGGTTGGTGGACAGTGAAGTGCTACAGGTTAGACAGAGTGCAGGGAAGAGGTGGGGAGGGAGGGGGGAGGGGAAGTAGCGGAAAAGAAGAGAAATAAAAAGACTTTTTGTGTGGTGGTGGAATGGCGGCTGTGTAGTGCTGGAATGGGAACGAGGAAGGGGCTGGATGGGGGAGGACAGTGACTAACATAGGTTGAGGCCAGGAGGGTTACACCAATGTAGGATATATTGCAGGGAAAGTTCCCCTTGTTTCTTGGCCACAGTCTGTCGATGGCCATTCATGCAGACAGACAGCTTGTTGGTTGTCATGCCTACACAGAATGCAGCACAGTGGTTGCAGCTTAGCTCGTATATCACATGACTGATTTCACAGGTAGCCCTGCCTTTGATGTGATAGGTGATGTTAGTGACCACACTGGAGTAGGTGGTGGTGGGAGGATGTATAGGACAGTTCTTGCATCTAGGACTATTACAGGGGTATGAGCAATGAGGTAAGGGATTGGGAGTAGGGGCTGTGTAAGGATGGACGAGTATATTGTGTAAGTTCAGTGGATGGTGGAATACCACTGTGGAAGGGGTGGGTAGGATAGTGGGCAGGATATTTCTCATTTCAGAGCACAATGAGAGCTAATTGACACCCTGGTGGATAATGTAATTCAGTTGATCTTTGCAGTACCTTCTCTACATCCACAAAATTCTCCTGCTATGCAATCCCAAATTCCTGGAACCCATAACACACATTGAAACCTTTGCCCAGAAGAAACTTGAGCAACATGCACAGCACCAACTCAAAAAGCTCTCTACCCTGCCCACTTCCTACTCCCACCTTGGAGTACCAATGCCCACTACCTCTTCAACAACCTCCAAACCTCCCGCTCATCCCCGTCCCTTCATAGCTGACAAACCCTGTCTCACAGATCTACTACACTTACCCCACCCTCCAAAACTCCCTCTCACCACCACACAGAATCCAGAACCTAAACAGCCTCACAATACAGTCATGATCCATTCTGCCAGAAGCCTTAGCCCCACAAAAATATCAGTCCTTTCCAAAGGCCTCACCTTTTTCCCCACTCCCAAATTTAATCATGCAGGACTTGTTAAAGACCTTATCTCATTCTCCTGGTCCTGACAGTGGAAATACTTTTTCGCCATCAACCCTGCCATTCAGACTCAACCAAAGACCAATTTTGCAACTTGCCTACCTCATTTCACTCGTCCATCCAACTATGATCCACCCCCACTGCCATCAAAACCACCCCCTGTTTACTTTCCAGAATTTCTTAACCTCGAACGTTGCCTCACCATCATTCCCCAAATCCCTCAACATACAAAGTAACCTTACATCCGCAGAAAGAACTGCAGTCCACCATCTAAAAACTGAACCTTACCTTGTAATCCTACCTGCAGACAAAGGCTCCACCACTGCTGTTTTAAATTGCTAGGATTACCTGGCGGAAAGACTCCACCAACTGTCAGATACTTCCACCTACAGACCTTGCCACAGTGACCCCATTCCAGTAATCCAGTCACTACTCAAATCCTTAGTCCCATTCCAGAACCTCTCCCTGGAGTCCATCTCTCTATTCACCCCTACCACTCCCCGTACACCTACCTTCTACATGCTTCCTAAAGTCCATAAATCTAACTACCCAGGATGCCCGATTGTGGCCAGTTACTGTGCCCACACTGAGAGAATCTCTTCCCTCGCAGACCAACACCTTCAACCTATTAGCCGGAACCTACCCTCCTATATAAAAGATACCAACCATTTCCTCCATTGACTCTCCACAGTTCCTGTCCCTTTACCACATGATGCCCTGCTCGTCATTATTGATGCCAACTCCCTGTACACTAACATTCCTAATGCCCATGGCCTTACCACTATTGAACACTACCGTTCCCAATGCCCAATGGATTCCAAACCAACAATCTCCTTCCTATTCACCATGACCAACTATATCCTCACCCACCATTACTTCTCCTTTGAAGGCATTACCTACAAACGAATCCGGGGTATTGCTATGGGCACCTGCATGGCACCATCCTATGCCAACCTGTTCATGGGCCATCTAGAAGAATCCTTCCTAAAAATGCAGAATTGTAAACTCCTCATTTGGTTCAGATTCATTAATGACATCTTTGCTGTCTGTATCGAAGGTGAGGACACCCTATCCATATTCCTCCAGAACCTCAACAACTTCTCCCCCATCTGCTTCACTTGGTCCTACTCAATCCAACAAGCCACCTTCCTAGATGTTGATCTCCACCTCAAAGATGGTTACATCAGTACCCTCATCCATATCAAACCTATTAACCACTAGCAATACCTCCACTTTGACAGCTGCCACCCGTTCTGTACCAAGAAATCCCTTCTGTACAGCCTAGCCACTCATGGTCATCGCATCTGCAGTGATGAGCAGTCCCTCTCAAAATATACTGAGTGTCTCACTGAAGCCTTCACTGACCATAATTATCCTACCAACCTTGTACAAAAACAAATCTCCCATACCTCATCTTTCTGGTCTTCCACCACCTCCAAAAGTCCCACCTTCCACCCGCAGCCACAGAGAATTATTCCCCTCATAACTCAGTACCATCCAGGACTGGAGCAACTGAATTACATTCTCAGCTAGGGTTTCAATTACCTCTCGTCATGCTCTGAAATGAGAAATGTCCTGACCACCATCCTACCCACTCCTCCCGCAGCTGTATTCCATTGTCCACTGAACCTACACAATATACTTGTCCATCACTACACAACCCCTGCTCCCAATCCCTTACGTCAGGACTCATTCCCCTATAATAGACCTAGATGAAAGACATGTCCCATACATCTTCAAACCATTACCTACTTCAGTGCGGTCACTAATATCACCTATCCCTTCAAAGGCAGAGGTGCCTGTGAAACCAGTCATGTGATCTCAAGCTAAGCTGCAACCACTGTGCTGCATTCTATGTAGACATGATAACCAATAAGCTGTCTGTCCATATGAATGGCTTCCGACAAACTGTAACCAAGAAACAAGTGGACCACCATGTTGCTGAACATGCTGCCAAACGTGATACCCTTCATTTCAGTGACTGCTGCACAGCCTGGGCCATAGGGATCCATCCCACCAACACCAGCTTTTCTGACTTGCGCATGTGGCTCCCAACCTCTCCCCTGGCCTCAGTCTACCCTGCAGCACTTCACTGTCCACCACCCCCACCATACTATCCCTCCCCCTCCCTGCCACAGCATCTTCCTTACCCCACCCAGTCCCCACTCCAATCATGCATTGGTGCTGTTGCTCACAGTGTGGTTTCAGTTGCCTGAGACTGCAGTCGTGTGTGTACCGGGTGATCAAAAAGTCAGCATAAATTTGAAAACTTAATAAACCACGGAATAATGTAGACAGAGAGGTAAAAATTGACACACGTGCTTGGAATGACATGGGGTTTTATTATTATTATTAAAAAAAAAAAAAAAAAAGTTCACAAAATGACCAACTGATGGAGCTAGACAGCAAAACTGCTACCCTGACGGGTGAGAGGTACGCCGATATGTTACAGAATCGAATCATCCCCAGCCTAGCTGATAAACACCTGCTGGAACATATGATGTTTATGCAGGATGGTGCTCTACCCCATATTACAAGATGCGTGAAAGATCTCTTGTGCGCGTTGTTTGTTGATGATCATGTGCTCAGCCACCACTTTCATTACGAAAGGTCCCCAGACCTCAGTCGGTGCAATTATTAGCTTTGGGGTTACCTGAAGTCGCAAGTGTATCGTGATCGACCAACATCTCTAAGGATGCTGAAAGACAACATCTGATGCCAATGCCTCACCATAACTCCTGACATGCTTTACAGTGCTGTTCACAACATTATTCCTCGACTACAGCTATTGTTGAGGAATGATGGTGGGCATATTGAGCATTTCCTGTAAAGAACATCATCTTTACTTTGTCTTACTTTGTGATGCTAATTAGTGCTATTCTGATCAGATGAAGCATCATCTGTTGGACATTTTTTGAACTTTTGTATTTTTTTGGTTCTAATAAAACCCCATGTCATTCCAAGAATTTGTGTCAATTTTTACCTCTCTATCTACATTATTATGTGATTTATTCAGTTTTCAAATTTATACTGACTTTTTGATCACCTGGTATATTGAATCTGCATGAGTGTGTGTGTGTGTGTGTGTGTGTGTGTGTGTGTGTGTGTGTGTGTGCGGGTGGGTGGGTGGGTGTGTGGGTGTGTGGGTGGGTGTGGGTGTGTATTGCTGACGAAGGCCTTAATGGGAGAGAGCTTTAACTGTGGGAGTATTTTGTTGTGCCTATCTGCGACTCAGCATATCTGTTATATGGTGAGTAGCAACTTTCCTTCTTATAATATTGTTACATTTCTTCCTGGATTTTCCATTTTTTATGTCTGGTGTAAATGAGTCCACGCCATTTATGATTCTTGACTGATTGACTTTATTTATATGAACATACCATGGTTGGTCTTTGATGTATTTGCTGAGCCAGATGGGGGAGGTTCCCCATCCTTTGAAAGAATCCAATTTTTGCCAAAAGTGTGTTGAGATTTACCATGTCGAATACTTTTGTGAATTCAATAAAGAAACCTATTTCTGGGCATTTTTTGTCAACAAGGTGTAGAGTAATGTCAAGAAATTCATATATTGCATCAGCTGTGGTTTTATTTTCTTGTAAACCATAATGAACAGAAGAAAGAGTTTTATTTTTTCTAAGAAATGACTTAAGTCTGGTAGACATTGCATATTCGAATACATACAGCATTGCAGCTGGGTGGTAGCTGGTGGGATCTTATTTAGATCCCTTTTTGTGTATGGGTATGATGTTTGCTATTTTAAGTTTCTTTGAGAACACTGCATCTGAAAATGAAGCATGACTTGAGGCAGTGGCTTACTAGTAAGTTTGCTGTATGTGTGGAGAAGGAAGCTGGGGATCATGTCTTCTGCTGATGATTTTTCCTTTATTTTTCTATGAATTATCTTTCCTATCTCTGCCCCTTGTAATCTTACCCTCCTACCCATCACCATTATATTTCTCTGTTATTTGCAAAAGTTTCAAAAGCTTTGAGAGGCATAAGATATACAAAAGAGAAACTTTTTACTTATCTTCATTTTTTCTCCTTGTTGTTGTTGACTCCAAGTCTTGTGTCTAGGGTACATTCTTGAGACTGTAGTTTTTATAACATTGTGGGTTCTTGATAACTCAATAACTGATGAAGATTTATCTATTGCTATGAATTTCTTTTCTTTTATCCCATTCTTCTAAATCACACCAATTTTACGATTTTCACTTCTAACACGACAAAAATTACATTATTAGTGACACACTCAAAAACACATCTGATTCCATCAGAGACATGCTCACCTCTACTTACATTCTGCGGTATTGACCATATTCCAAAGAGTTTACAAAACAAAAGAGTTTACAAACTGTCTCAACAAAAGAAGAATCTTCACTAAAATATATCATTATTTTGTAAATGAGTACAGAAATAAATTTTATGATTAGCGTTAGATTGTACAATTAATAATGTGAATTTTAAGTATGCCAAAATATCTAATTTCAAATATTTCTAAAACAAGAATAATTTTCAACAATTAGTACATATCAATTGTAACAAATTAATTTCTTTTTATACATCTTTGGGTGAAATATAATACATTGTATACAAAATCATATTAATTCTTTTAGGGGAACAGCCAAGAATGTTCACCTATACAAGAATCAATAGTATACATGCTATCAGTTATTTCTATAAAATAAGTGGTAGGGTTAGAGGAGGGTGTCCCATTACAACATCCCCTTCCCAAAATTTGGAGGCAGGGTGTTTACAATATTTTGTGACAGACTACAAGGTTTCCCAAATGGTGTACAAAATGATGCCCAGGATATCATATTGATGAACATAAGTATCTGATACATAACATATTACAGAAAACATAAGAAAAATATCTACTGTACAATTAGTAATCATACATATATCAGGATCTGTGGAACATACTGTTACAAGACAATTAATACAGGGTGTTTCAAAAATGACCGGTATATTTGAAACGGCAATAAAAACTAAACGAGCAGCGATAGAAATACACTGTTTGTTGCAATATGCTTGGGACAACAGTACATTTTCAGGCAGACAAACTTTCAAAATTACAGTAGTTACAATTTTCAACAACAGATGGCGCTGCGGTCTGGGAAACTCTATAGTACGATATTTTCCACATATCCACCATGCGTAGCAATAATATGGCATAGTCTCTGAATGAAATTACCCGAAACCTTTGACAACGTGTCTGGCGGAATGGCTTCACATGCAGATGAGATGTACTGCTTCAGCTGTTCAATTGTTTCTGGATTCTGGCGGTACACC
This sequence comes from Schistocerca nitens, assembly GCF_023898315.1. NCBI lineage: Eukaryota > Metazoa > Arthropoda > Insecta > Orthoptera > Acrididae > Schistocerca > Schistocerca nitens. The sequence goes on along the minus strand of NC_064616.1, from coordinate 799,585,674 downwards.
TGGTCTTTCAAGTGTCCCCACAGAAAGAAGTCATAGGGGTTCATGTCTGGCGAATAGGGAGGCTAATCCACACTGCCTCCTGTATGTTTCGGATAGCCCAAAGCAATCACACGATCATCGAAATATTCATTCAGGAAATTAAAGACGTCAGCCATGTGATGTGGCCGAGCACCATCTTGCATAAACCATGAGGTGTTCGCAGTGTCATCTAAGGCAGTTTGTACCGCCACAAATTCACGAAGAATGTCCAGATAGCGTGATGCAGTAATCGTTTCGGATCTGAAAAATGGGCCAATGATTCCTTTGGAAGAAATGGCGGCCCAGACCAGTACTTTTTGAGGATGCAGGGACAATGGGACTGCAACATGGGGCTTTTCGGTTCCCCATATGTGCCAGTTCTGTTTATTGACGAAGCCGTCCAGGTAAAAATAAGCTTCGTCAGTAAACCAAATGCTGCCCACATGCATATCGCCGTCATCAATCCTGTGCACTATATCGTTAGTGAATGTCTCTCGTGCAGCAATGGTAGCAGCGCTGAGGGGTTGCCACGTTTGAATTTTGTATGGATAGAGGTGTAAACTCTGGCGCATGAGACGATACGTGGACGTTGGCGTCATTTGGACCGCAGCTGCAACACGGCGAACGGAAACCCGAGGCCGCTGTTGGATCACCTGCTGCACTACCTGCGCATTGCCCTCTGTGGTTGCCGTACGCGGTCGCCCTACCTTTCCAGCACGTTCATCCGTCACGTTCCCAGTCTGTTGAAATTTTTCAAACAGATCCTTTATTGTATCGCTTTTCGGTCCTTTGGTTACATTAAACCTCTGTTGAAAACTTCGTCTTGTTGCAACAACACTGTGTTCTAGGTAGTGGAATTCCAACACCAGAAAAATCCTCTGTTCTAAGGAATAAACCATGTTGTCTACAGCACACTGGCACGTTGTGAACAGCACACGCTTACAGCAGAAAGACGACGTACAGAATGGCGCACCCACAGACTGCGTTGTCTTCTATATCTTTCACATCACTTGCAGCGCCATCTGTTGTTGAAAATTGTAACTACTGTAATTTCGAAAGTTTGTCCGCCTGAAAATGTACTGTTGTCCCAAGCATATTGCAACAAACAGTGTATTTCTATCGCTGCTCGTTTAGTTTTTATTGCCGTTTCAAATATAACGGTCATTTTTGAAACACCCTGTATAAGGTCAAAACTACAGTATTACACCACTAAACTATAGGAATAATTGCAGAGACAATGTAAATTACTAGAATTATAAACTGTATGTTAACATCCATACAATCAAACCTTCAAATTCTTCAAAAGAGAAGATAAAAATTTCAGATCCTAAGTTTATGATGAGTGAGCCGACTCGAAAAACTCACGACAGGTATAGACCAGAAGAATATCCTCAACCATGAGTAGGAATCAATCAGAGTATTCAAGGATATATTGACTCATGAAAGAACAAAATAATGGGAAAATGTTAATGATGTAGGTATCAACCCATGAATCCAAACCACACTAGGTACAAACCAGCAAAAAAGTTTCGACGCAACAAAATAAATAAAGTTCATAAGCATATCAATAAGTTAAATTACATGCAAAGAGTAATTTTAAGAAGCATCTAGCCTCAGTTAATGATTGTATGCTCTCCTTGAGTACACAAACACAGTCGCAATGACCAGGGTTACACAAAACAGAGCCTAGCATGAGTCTGTCCATGACTCAAGATCCAATCAAACATAATATTGCAATACTCATGATAGATTCAAGTAAATAAAGTCATAAATAGCTTTGAATAATAACACAATCCAGTGGTTTGACAACCAAAATCAAATTACGAAAGCAGACATGTATACATCTTGTTATATTGTCTATACTAGTTAATGTCTTCCACACTATTTGCTAATTGTCCATACTAACTGACCTACATATATAAATACCTAACAAATTCATTTACAAATGAAAAAAAAAATACATACTGATTTAAAGTTATGTAATGTAATGTACTTGAAAAAATGTACATTTATGCTGAATAACACTGTCTTTAGCAGTATTGAATAGCAATTCACAAATATCAGTCACAACACAGATTCAGTCAACAGATGCTTGAGTACATTATGCAGCAGCCACAATCTCTTGCAAGTTGGCTGGTCCAGCAGGGCACAGCCATACAGCAGTGTGGGGAGTGGATCCACCCACATCTTTCAGTTTCCTCCTTAGGGTTCTCATCACATCCTTCAACAGATAAGTAACTTCCTGTCTAACATTCACATCAAATCCTGAAATTTATTTATTTATTTATTTATTTAGCATCCAATAGATCACACATGTGATATAGGATTTGTCATTTGATTACACGTAACACATAACAACACATACACATAGTAAATTGACAAACATATACAAACAGCAAACAAATTACATACACATAGTACATAAGTAGTGTACAAGTACTTATTACCCAAAAAAACAAAAGTACGTGTTCACGATAAACAATTTTAGATAATGAACTATGCCTTATACACAAAACGTGTTACGGATATACACAAAACGTATTACAGATATTTAACAGATTTTTTTCCTAAGTATCATAATTACAAAGTTGAAAACATCATTAAATTAGTCTGAATTTTTAAAAAATAAGTAGACTACAGGTTTCAATCCCCAGTCTGAGACAGGTATTCATTTACACTGTAATAGCATTTTTCCGTCAAGTATTTTTTTACTTTATGCTTGAAATTATTTTTGGCTTTCAATTCTTTAATTTGAGATGGAAGTGCATTTAAAAGCTTTATTCCTAAGTGGCTAACATGTTTCTGAGTTCTAGTTTTTGCTACATAGGGAATGTGGAAGTATTTACAATGCCTTGTATTGTGATCATGGTAGCTTGAGTTGGTTTGGAGATCACAGTTATTTTTACTGATCATTTCCAGGCATTTAAAAATACATATTGATGGTATTGTAAGTATCTTTAGTTGTCTGACTAAGGGTCTACAGTGAGTTTGTGGTGGGCTGTGTGTCATGATACGAATAGCTCTTTTTGCGTAATAAAAATGTCATTTAGTCTTGACCTGGTTTTTCCCCAAAAACTTAGGCCATAGCTTGCAACTGATTGGAAATAACTGAAATACACTGCTCTAATACATTCTTTGCTTCATACCTTGAATATTATTCTTAAGGCAAAACATGCTGAGCTAAGTTTCTGAGTAAGATATACACTGTGTTCATTCCACTTTAAATCTTGGTCAATTCGCATTCCCAGAAACTTTGTGATGCACACTTTTTCTATTTGTTTGCTATCCAGCATAAGGCACATATTTTCCCGTTGACAGTTGCTTCCATACTGTATAAAGTTTGTTTTCTTTGTATTTAATGTCAGTTTATTTTAATAAAACCATGACTGTATGTATGAGAGCGTTTTCTCTGCTGTAGTACACAGTGATTCTTTTATATCACTAATTATGATACTCGTGTCATCTGCAAATAGTAGAATTTTGGCTGAGCTGTCTGGAGCCTGTATATCATTGATATAAATTAGAAATAACAATGGGCCCAGAATGCTGCCCTGTGGAACACCTATTTCAATTTGTTTTGGTTCAGATATGAGTTTAAAATTGGCCGGCCGCGGTGGTCTCGCGGTTCTAGGCGCGCAGTCCGGAACCGTGCGACTGCTACAGTCGCAGGTTCGAATCCTGCCTTGGGCATGGATGTGTGTGATGTCCTTAGTTTAGTTAGGTTTAAGTAGTTCTAAGTTCTAGGGGACTGATGACCACAGCAGTTGAGTCCCATAGTGCTCAGAGCCATTTGAACCATTTTTTTGAGTTTAAAATTGTGAAGATTGTTGGATGACCTCAGCTCAACAACTTGTGACCTGTTTTGCAGATAAGATTCAAACCATTTTTTAACAGTACCCCTGATGCCTATTGCTTCAAGTTTCTCTAGTAATATTACATGGTTCACAGTATCGAAAGCTTTGGATAAATCTAGATTAATTCCAACAACCTGTTTATTTGACTCCAAATTTCTTACTATTTCTGTTGTGTAGTCCAGTATGGCTGTTTCTCTACTGTGCCCTGCTCGAAAGCCATATTGACTGTTATTTATTAGTTTATGTTTTTCTAGATATTTTGTAACCCTGATTTTCATTAATTCCTCAAATATTTTGGAGAAGGCTGGGAGGAGAATATTTAGAAAATAATTGTTTACATAGTTTGTCATGGCATCTTTTTCTATGGGAATATTTTCATTATTTTTAAGATTGACTTCCTGTTCTTTAGTTTGACCCCCAGTTTCTTTTTTTACCATTTTCCACGTCATTCTGGACTTATTACTAGCCTGCCTTATTAATCTATCATTACTTAATAATTTTGCTTTTGCTATCACTTTGCAGTAAGTCTTTTTGTATGTCCTCACATACTCAACAAACTGCTGATCATGACATGTTTTTAACTTTAAACTTAGTAATTTCATGGTTTCACTTGACTTTTTAATTCCGGGTGTAATCCAGGTCCATTTGGATCCAGATGATCTCTAACTCAAAAGCTTTTTTGGGAAACACATTTCAAAGTATGTCATAAAAGTGGAAGCAAATATATTGTAAGCATCATTTGTGTTTGTTTGTACCAGGACCTCTGATCGAACGGCATTTTTAAAATTATTTTTGAACTGATTACAATTTTCAGTAGAGAAAAATCGTTTGTATTCCTTTTTATTTTCCTCCTCCTAGGGAGTTGCAGTGAGATTAAAGGTTAGTGCATTATGATCTGATAATCCTATATTCACATTTGTAACTGCAACTTCATGTGTGTCCACATTTGAGAAGATGTTATCTATTAGGCTTTCACTGGAATCTGTTGTTCTAGTGGGAGCTGATATGTGGGGGGACATGTTGAAGCTGTTTAGTGTGTCTAAAAACTTGTTTTTTACTGGACTCTGGACCAATAGATTAATATTAAAGTCACCACAAAGAATTATGGTAGAGTTCTCATTTGAGAAAATGGTGAGCATTTCTTCCAAATTCTTAAGAAAAACTTCAGTATCTCCAGTTGGTGACCTGTAAATTGCTGCAAAAATTATTTTCTTCTTTAAACTATATAACTGAATGGCTACTGCCTCAAAATCCTTTTCTATGATTAATGGTTTAGCCTCGTATCTTAACGTAAATTTAAGCTTGGGATGTAGATAAATGCATACACCACCACCTTTGGCATTTTGCCTACAGTACTGACTGGCAAGTTTATATTGGCTTAAGTTTACGCTGTTTAGTTCACTGTCCCTGCACCAATGTTCCATAACACATAAACAATCAATATGGTCTTTATTTGCTGCTACCTCAAGTTCAAGGTACTTGTTTTTAAGACACTGAATGTTCAGACTCATAATTCTTAGCTGATTTGAACAATCCGACTGACCTGTGACTTTACACTCTGTTGATGCATTTTCTCTTACACTGTTACAAGATTCCTCTGCTTGCAAACATTTCCCTGTTTCCCTCTTATGTGCTGTTGTTCACTGTTTTGCCCCAGCAAAAATCCTGGCTTCTCAAGGGTGGCTGCCTTCTTCTGGTGTGATGACTGCTCCTATTTCCACTGCTGCTTCTGTGTGCTGTTGCAGTGAATGTCAGTGATTCTGGTTGCTTGGTTATTGATGTTGGAACTACTGCTTCTGATGTTGCTGTGACTGCTAATGATTCTGGTTGGTTGGTTATTGATGCTGTAACTACTGCTTCTGTTGTTAGTTCTGCTGCTGCTAATGTTGGTCCAGTAGTAGGTTCCTCTGTTGCTACTGTTTTTTGGACAGTCCATTTGCGTGCTGCTGCTGTTTGTGCTGGTGTTTCTGCTATTGGAGATTTATACCATCCCAATTCAGTGGCTGTCGCTTTGTAATTACATTTAATTGCTTCCCTTATTAAGGTTCCTAACCTGGCCTTCCCATTTCTGTTAAGGTGAAGCCCATGTTTCGTAAAACATTCTCTATCAAGAGTGCTTGAGTCAACTAATTGCACATTGTTGAATAGCCTACAACTACTTTTAAGTTGCGCATTAATTCTGTGAATTTCCTTATCCACACATGACCATTCAGGTAAATCATGCCTGTGGGGAAAGTTCACCAGTAAAATATTTGTATTTGACAGTACTAGCAAAACACTCAAGAGCTGTTTATACATTTTCATAGCATTGTTTTCGTAAATGTCTGTAGCTCCAGCGCAAATTACAACACTGTCCTGCTTGTCATAGTTATATTTTACGATGTTTTTCGTCACTTCTTTGAAACCAGCACCTGGTTTAACCATGCCTGTGATTTACTATTTAGTTCTTGAGAAATTCCTTTGGCGTGACTATCTCCAAAGACGTCAACTTTTGATTCTTTCTTCTTTGTCACACGCATCGGTTTTTGTTTATTTGTATTTTCACTTTGTTGCAAAACGTCGTATTTGTTTTTATCACAAAATGTGACAGATTTTACAGAGTTTGTTATTCTTTTAGTGGACAAGGGATTACCTTTGATCGACACTTTTATCCACTCGGATGTTGTTTCACTGTCTTGCATCACTTCACTAGTGTTTTGCTTATCCTTATTGCAGGCATCACTAATATTTGACAGAACACTATACCTGTTTTTATATGTAATTATAATTTCATTTGCTGCCTTTGATGTTGTTTTGTGTACTAAATATGCTGTTCAATACCTTCTTCACATCACATGAGATATGTTCTGCTTAGTAACTTTTCAAAATCAATTATATGGTATTTATGCCAGGTGAAATTAAAAAGTGTTCACATATGAAACATAAATAAACAGAGTTAAATGCAATAAAAAATTAACTAATAAGGTATTACACACAGATATACTGAGATACTATTCCTAATTTTTGCATTACAAATTATGAACATTGTCCCATTTCAAAATTTCAAAGGGATCTACTCATTTAGTCTCAAGTCATATATACATCAAATTTTAAAGCACAAATCTATTACAGAAATAATTATATAGTGAATCATAGATTTTAACTCAGTCAATAGATAAGACAAAACTTTAAAAATCACATCATCTTATGTACAAAATTCCAGGCAAACAAAACACAGTTATCTAACCTTAAGCATATGCAGATAGATTTAAACTCAATTAATGAATAAGATAGAGCTCTAGAAACTACATGATGTTACATACTAAATTCATGACAATGGAAAAAGAACAAACAAACAAACAGAAATTAGATACTTATGGATTATGTCTATATGCTCTCAGTTCAGTGATATTGCATAATCCAAACAACTTCTTATACTTTGAATACACAAGTCTGTATGCATTAGGATGTGGATTTTCAAGAATTTCGAATGGTCCAATATAAATATCAAAACATTTCTTTATCTCTGATATAAACACTTTAGATTTCTCTTTGGCTTTCACCAACACAAGATCTCCTACTTCAAACTTAGAAAATCTATGTTTACCATCATCTCTCAGCTTCCTCCTATCTCCCCGTTTTTTCATCATCTCCTTAACACATTCTTCCTTCTCTTGTGGTGACAGAATTTTAGATGGTGGAAACTCAACATTTTCAGAAATAAAGTTAGCTGGTCTGCTATTAAACATGATTTCAAATGGTGAAAAACCTGTTGAAGAACATTGTAAGCTGTCCATAATATCCTCAAATTCGATGACACAAACAAACAAAATTTAGATACTAATGAATCTACAAAAAGATTTAATCTCAGTCAATTGATAAGTTAAAACTTTAGAAACTACATTATCTTACATTCTACATTCATGACAAACAAAGCACAATTACGTAGTCATAAAAATCTACAGACATAGTGAATTTTTTCTTCTAGACTAGGTATTATTATCCATCCGTGTTCATATATCTTGTCCTCTACACTATATGTTAAAAGTACCTAAAATTTTACCAATTTCCTTTGCTTACCTGTAGCTCCTCTTATCTTTACACATACAAAGGCATTTCCACAAAATTCTTACAATACTTAATCTTGGGACCAATGACCACAGCAGTTTGGTCCCTTTAATCCCCCAAACTGACCAACCAACTTAATCTTGTTTCTCAATTGTTCAGATATACCACAAATCACTCTACCTGTATCAGTCAAACAGTCCCCTCCCCACTGATTAATCTTATTCTTAATGTAAGGACATCCAAAATCTAAATCATCATCTCTGTTATTAGACACATCATGTAAAAGATTACTTTAAATTTCAGCATTGCATTACTTTGGGTACACACGTTGTCGGGTAAAAATTGAATACATTGAATGCATTCCATAGTACAACTATCATTACTTATTACAGAAGGAACACAAAATATGTTACTGTCAAAATTATATTTTATACTTAGATCATCTTTCACTTCATTCCACCAATTTGGAAACAAATTTTGACTAACTTCTGCTAACTTACTACAGAATGCACATTTATCTACATCATCATCAATTTGGTTCCAAACAAATTTCAAAAAGTTTTCACCTTTATTCTCTAGGCTTACAGATTACTCACCTTTACTGTTTGGATCATTACTCTGCATGACATTAATGAAAAACTGCTTTGATATTCCATGAGTCTCACTTACATCATTACATATATCACTTACCTTACCTGTATTCACAAATAACTCTGAAACTTCATTATTATTAAACTCCACAAATAGCTGATACTCATCATCACCATCGCCATTATCATATTCTTCCAAAACTACTTCATCAGTAACATCATTAACAACACAAGTCTCATCACCATTAAAGGCACATTGCTCACCCACATTCATTTTCAATAAGTTACCAGTCTCAGACTTACCAACCTCAGTCATTTCACAGCTCTCATTCAAATCTACATCACAAATACCACCTAATTCAGATCCAATACAGTCATCACCTATTTTGCACACATCAATAACACTTTTTTCTGACCAAGAGAAGAAATCATTTGTACACGTTACATCAAAATTCTCATTAAGCTCACATTCTGGTTAGTGATTAGTATCTACATTATTATAATTAACCATAATATTTCAAAACGTTTGATCAAAACATAAGTGAGAAATCTGATGTTCCTTCTGATCAACTTCAGGTACCTGTGCTACATTATTAATACTGTCATTATTGTCTAAATGCAAGTGTATGTTGGGGGTCCTGTACTAGTTGTGTTTCCTCACCCCAAAACTGTGGACCTTCATTGAGGTTTCCTGAATGGCCACCTCTATGATTATTTCTTTTATTAAATTGCCCATGGTTATTACCATTATTGCTATTCTGCTGATGTTCAAAATTTCTGTCTCTATTATTATTCTGACCCTAATAAAAATTACCATTATCTCTGTTTCTGTAGTTGTTACCACTGTGATCTCTATAATATTAGACCAAGCGAGGTGGCGTGGTGGCTAGCACACTGGACTCGCATTCGGGAGGACGACGGTTCAATCCCGCGTCTGGCCATCCTGATTTAGGTTTTCCGTGATTTCCCTAAATCACTCCAGGCAAATGCCGGGATGGTTCCTTTGAAAGGGCACGGCCGACTTCCTTCCCCATCCTACCCTAATCCGCTGAGATCGATGACCTCGCTGTCTGGTTTCCTAACCCAACCAACCAACCAGTCTATAATATTGATTGTTATGGTACATGCTTCTTTCTACTGCTCTATTTAGTCTGACAACATATCATAGAAGTTGTTCAAGGCAATTGTCAGGTCCATCAACTAAATCGTTCTGCAATCTCTCTGGTAATCTCCTTTTGAGTACATCAAGCAGAGTCATTTCATCAAATGGTTTGTCTACATGAGTTAATTTATTAAGCTGATTCTTACAGAAATCTTTCAGAGTACTGTCCCTATTCCTATAATTTGGCCCATTCAAAAATTCACTTTTAATTCTCCCTTGTTCAGCTTCTGACCAAAATTTATTAAAAAAACTTTCTTCAAATCTTTTATACGTGTTCCACTGACTTAAATTTAGATTTACCCAAGACAGAGCTTCGCCTTCAATACATCTTTTAACAAATTTAATCTTTTAGTCATCACTCATGCCCGACACAAAATTATCTCTACAGTGGTGTAGAAATCTACTGGATGTAAATTGTCTGATGGAAAACTTTTGATTGGAATGTTGGAACACACAATACCATTGTTTGAATAAGGAATTTTGTGAATACAATTTTCTTGAACTATTGAAATTTTTTAATCTAGAACATTTCAATTAAACAGCATACTGTTTTCAACATTTAAAATTTTTTGATCTAATCTACTAAAGTTTTGTTCCATTTTTTTTCCGCTACAGCCTTCTGTTGAATTTTGACATCATTAACATTCTTCTTCTGTTGTGAAGATTGTGCAACTAACTCATTTTCCATAACAATAAATTTATTTACTAAAGCATCAACTTTTTCATTAACACTTTTTAATCCATCTGACAACCCATTTTTTAGCTCCTAAACCTGATTACTAAGTCGGTCTATTTGATATTGTACCCTGTCCATTTTTTCATTGTTTTCAGTTTGTATTCGCATTAAGTAATCACTGACTGCACTAAATTTGCTATTGTTGTCTGTTTTTATTTCTATTCAATGTTTCCAAAATGAACTGCATAATATCTAGACTGGCAATGGCAAGGAAAGCGTATCTGAAGAAGAGAAATTTGTTAACATTGAGTATAGATTTAAGTGTCAGGAAGTCTATTCTGAAAGTTTTTGTATGGATGTGATGTGTGGACAATAACTAGTTTAGACAAAAATGTGGTACTACAGAGGAATGTTGAAGATTAGATGGGTAGATCACATAACTGATGAGGAGGTATTGAATAGAACTGGGGAGAAGAGAAATTTGTGGCACAACTTGACTAGAGGAACAGATTGCTTGGTAGGTCATATTCTAAAGGCGTCAAGGGATCACCAGTTTAGTATTGGAGGGCAGTTCAGAGAGTAAAAATCGTAATGGGACACCAAGAGGTGAATACACTAAACAGATTCAGTATGCTGTAGGTTGCAGTAGGTACTGGGAGATGCAGAAGCTCGCACAGGATAGAGTAGCATGGAGAGGTGCATCAAACCAGTCTCTGGACTGAAGACCACAACAACAACAATATCTTTGCATCTTGACTGTTTCTTTGCTTTCTACACTTTCACTTGGTGGTCCTACAGCTTTCACATGTACATCACCACCCTCATATCTATACATTTTCCTAGCAATCACTTAAGTTAAAAAAAAAAGCAATAATAATAATAATAATTCACTGATACTTCATACATATATTTTTTTTATATCCTTCATCATAGCTGTAATGCCCCCTTTCAGATCATCCAGTCCGTCATTGTTGATATTATCTGGTCACTGTTGATCTGACTTTTTCCGTCAGTTCTAGGGTCTTCTTTCATCAAGTGATTGAAGTTCATTTACATAAAAACTGCAAATATAGAAATAACTGACCTTTCTTCTTCTGCAACAGACAAAACTTCATTATCAGTCAACAGATCATGGCTCACACTTTAACACTTCTACTTAATTATTATCTACTCATCAGTAAGGTAATCCTAAAAACTTCGAAGACAGATGAATTGACTTATCAAAAGTGCATGTGATCTGATGTTATCTAGAACTATAAGTAGAAGGTTAAAACGAAATTTTTCTCCACATTGTTTGTTGTGCAAATGCCTCCCTTCCTGGACTTGAACCTTTCGCCGATTGAGATGTTATCACCTACCAGACCTGGCATTGTGGTATCGACCTGAAGATGCAAAGTAGACCTAGTTATGTGTATAGTAATATGCCATTTACTTTGTACACATGCTCATGTAGAAAAGTTAGTAATGATAAACTTGGAGGGAATGGAACAGCCCAAACAGTTATTTTAAATGGACCTATATTCTTGGAGGGAATGGAACAGCCCAAGCAGTTATATTAAATGGACCTATATTCTTCCGTGGCTGCAGGGTTAATTTCATGCTGGATGATGCTACTGGAAATTCTGGTAGTGGTTGGTTTAACCTATTATTATTATTATTTGGCTGTTTATTTTATAAATACAGTGGTGTTTGCTTGGAATGTCATGTCTGTATGGGATTGTACACAATATTAATTTCGTCTGAACTGTGTTTTGTATTACTTCATTAATAGCTTTTCAAAATAGGTGTTATTTCCCTTCATTGTAGCTGTTGTTTGTTCCAGAAATCACCACTACACTGTCAGTCTTTCTGTAATATTTGGTCTTTTCATTGACATATACTGTAATTTTGAAATAATGTGTACATGGTTTTAGAAATGAAGTTATAGTGTAATTCTTTTGTAGAATGTTATTCAGAAGCCTTATGCACTTCCTACCAGTACCGTGACTGTCACTTAGTAAAATTATGTTCTTTTTTGGGTAGAAGTTTTTTCATATTGTCTAAGCAAATTCACTTGTTTGAGTTTCAGTACACCTTCATAGATTGAATGTTGTCTGACAATCAAATTTCATCATTTCTTCCAAGCAGATGTTCTGCCTGTTTCAGACTGGCATACTTACCATGGAACTCCTCATTTTTTAATATGGTGTTCTTTTGTATTTTTCTTCTTTCCACGAACAATGCGAGACTGGAATAGAAGGGAGAACCAATAGAGGTACTCAAGGTACCCTCCGCCACACACCGTCAGGTGGCTTGCGGAGTATGGATGTAGATGTAGGCCCTGGCAGTGCCTATAATAGTTCATATGACAAAAATCTTCTTCCAAAACTTTCAAGTCACTACTCATTACTCAGGCTGGTAATTAAAGATTTCAGACATAATATTTCTTCCTTTATTCAATTTATATTCTTATTTTCAGTTTCTTTCTCCCAAAAGCAATCGTTTATGTGTCCTGTTGTAATAACCTCAATCCTGACCATATTTTCTCCTGTGACGTGTAGTATGGATTAGATTTGAAGTGTAATACAAAAATGATTTTCTTGTCCAGCTATTGTTGCTCTTCACATATCTTGACTGTGGTGCATCTGCATGCATCTTCATTTTTATTAATATATTTTGTCCACACATTTCATATTTGATGTAAATATTAGAAGCTGTAGAAATTTCACAAGCTGTTTACAGTAATTAAAAAAAATTGTCAGTCCTTTTGCAGCTAGCTGCAGGTGTTCCATTTCATTATACAGAAAATGCAAAATCCAGTGCCATTGAAACTGCGATGGTAGTAATGAAAACATTTTTACATTTCTTAAACTGAATGTTCACTTTTCTCTCTCACAAATTACTTATTTTCATGCTAGTTAAAGAGGAAGGCATCACTAGGTAGCCATCTTGTCTGATCATATAAATCTGCACTTCTTACCTAAAGTCCAGAGGTCAACTACCCATGCTTGATAGGACTGTCCTGGTTTCTTTTGTCTCTGATGAAACTCCATATGGAAAGGCACAATGTGGAGTTACTTTAGATAACAAATGCTGAGGAATGCACAAATTTCATAAAATAACACTGCTCCTCGATCCTGTAAAGTGCAAACTCCCAAAGAATATGAAAAATTTCAGCCTCAGTCCAAGACAAGAAAAAAGAATTTTGTAAAGATGGGTCCTCTGTGTGAAATGCTGTGAAGCCCTACTGCAGACATCACACACATGAGTCCTGATCTTATTTCACCTCTTGGAATGGTGTAAATGCCAGCGGAGTGGGTGGGCATGCAGAGGACAGTAGCTGAGGGACTGTGGTATCTTGTGATGCTGTAACCAACTGACGAAGCAAGTCTAACTGGTACTGTCATTGTTCAAACTGCCATCATTATTGTTCAAACTTCTGTTGTTGGTGTTCAAACTGCTGTTACTGCTGAGTAAGCTGCTGCTACTGTTGTTGCAACAACTGAAACAGTGCCAAATCCATTGTACTCACAGAACATGTGCAAAATGATACAACCTCATTGCCATAAACTGTAGCGTCTACAGTTCTTTATTATAACTACCAAATACACAAGAAGTACAAAGGCAGTGATAGAGAACCAGAATTACACAGCCACATGGGAACATTAACAAAAGAGTAGCAGCCCAGGATGAGCCCAATAACATGCAATGTTCATCACACAAATTCACAGAACAGAAGAGAGAGTAAGGCCACACTGGAGGGATGCTGCTGAGACCACTCAGCTGGCAGTGGCATTAACACCAAGTAAAGTAGGTGGAATTAATGCCAGTAAGTGAATGGAATGTTTTCCAATACTTGAAATTAATGGTGTTAGTAGTGTAATGTCTGAAGCATGTGTAACATAAGTCCCGTGATTATGCGCATTCAGTAAGTCTCTGATAAATTTCTGAATTCTCTAGTACTGTGTGAGTATATCCTCATCATGAGTTTGCAGAAAAAGAAAAGTATAAATGACTGGATTCATCCAGCAGTAGTAATTCTAGCAAGGGGAGGATGCAGCAGTTAGGATAAATAAGCATGGTAGGGATGTGTCTACAGCTGTTTGTGCCTCACATCTACATGGTGTGCTCAACTGCTTTTGAGAATCATGCTTGTTTATCATTGCACTGGGGTTGACTTTTGTAGCACTATCGTAGCAGCATTACTAGTGGTCTCTCACCAGACTTTGTCATTTGCTGCTTTTTCAATGCATTGTTCACACTTAACCTGTCATTCTAATATTGTCACTATCAATGGCTTGTCACCACATTTTATTCTTTCTTGTACATTCAACAGCTTGTGTTTTAAATAAACATTATTCTTAAGAATGAAATGGCATTTCTGCACTTCAAAATGCTCTGCAAAGAAGTTATCAGTGGTAAATAACTTGGTTAAGCATTGCATTATGAGAAATCATGAAAATATTACACCTCAAATTGTTTCATTTCCTTATTTGCATGTATCATAATCATAATGGTGACTATCTTGTATGATGTGGAATGAGTCAGGTTTCCAGCTGTAGTACACTTTAATCCGTGAAAATATTGGTAACATATTGACCATTTATATGATTATCTTACGCTGCCTATGTTTTAAATACTGTACTCAACAATTTCAAAATCTCTCTCTCTCTCTCTCTCTCTCTCTCTCTCTCTCCTCTTTCTTTCTCAAACAAACACACATTCAAAATTTACCATTCTACACCTCCATGACTGTTCTGCAATTCACAATTAAGTGCCTGGCAGAGGGTTCATTGAACAACTTTCAAGCTATTTCTCTACTGTCTCACTCTCAAACAGTGCGTGGGGAAAACAGATATTTAAAACTTTCTGTGCAAGCTCAGATTTCTCTTCTTTTATGATCACTTCTCCCTATGTAGGTGAATGTCAACAAAATATTTTCACAGTCAGAGAATAAACTTGGTGACTTAAATTTCATGAAAAGATCCCACAACAAAAAAAGCCTTTCTTTTATTGATTGCCACCCCAACTTGCGTATTATATCCATGACATCCTCTCCCCTATTTCACGATACTACAAAACAAGCTGCCATTCTTTGAACTTTTTTTATGTCCTCCATCAATCCTATCTGACCTGGATCCCACACCACACAACCATATTCCAGAAGAGATTGAACAAGCTTAGAGTAGGCAATCTCTTTAGTAGACCTGTTGCATCTTTTAAGCGTTCTACCAATAAAATGTAGACTTTGGTTAGCATTTGCACAACATTACTTATGTGATCATTCCAATTTAAGTTATTCATAGTTGTAATTTACTTGAAATGACAGCCTTTAGATTTGCATGATTTATCAGGTGACCAGGTTCCTTTTAGTATTCATGTGGATGACTACACACTTTTCATTATTTAGAGTCAACTTCTATTTTTGGCACCATATAGATATCTTGTCTCAATTGTTTGTTGATCATCTATGACTTCACAAGATGGTAAATGGCAGCACCATCTGGAAACATCATAAGATTTATATAGATTATATTTATATAGATCATGAAATGCATTTGGGGAATGCCAGATAACACTTCTATTTTACTTAATGACTTTCCATCGATTACTACAAAGTGTGACCTTCCTCACAGGAAATCATGAATCCAGTTACACAACTGAGATGATACTCCATAGCATGGAATTTGCTTAGAAGTCACTTATGAGCGATAGTGTCAAAAGCCTTCTGGAAACCTAGAAACATGGAATAATTTGAGATTCCACGTTGATAGCATTCATTAGGTTGTGTGAATAAAGAGCTAGTTGTGTTGCAGCAGAATGATATTTTCTGAATGCTTGATGACTGTTTGTGAATAGATCATTTATTTCTTTTAGCTAATTCATAACAGACACAGTATATGTTCCAAAATCTTATGATAAATCAACATTAGTGATATGGGTAAGTAATTCAGCAAATTACTCATATTTCTTTTCTTGAGTATTTGTGCAACCTGTGCAAATTTCCAGTCTTAACGCATGGACCTTCTGTTGAGTGAGTGGACATAAATGATTGCTAAGTATGGAACTGTTGTACCAGCACACTCTGAAAGGAATCTGACTGGTACTCACTCTGGACAGAAGGCCTTGCCTTTATTAATTGATTTAAGTTGCTTTGCCACAATGAGGATATCTACTTCTACATTACTTATGTTGGCAGTTGAACTTCATTAGAATTCTAGAACATTTCCTTTGTCTTATTTGGTGAAGGTGCTATCATCAGTAATATTATCATCAGTATTGTGCAGTGAATGTATTGATCATATCTGTACTTTACACACAACTAGGATCTCTCTGGATTTTCTGTCAGATTTCAGGACAGAGTTTCATTGTGGAACTGATTAAAAGCATCTTATATTGAATTCCACACTATGTTTTAGCTTCAGCAAAAAATCACCAACCTTGGTGATTTTGTATTCTTTTAAATTTGGCATGCCTTTTTCGTTCCTTCTGCAACAGTGATCTGACATATTTTGTGTACAATGGGAGATCAGTACCATCTCTTATTAATTTATCTGATATGTATCTCTCAAATGGCTTTGACACTATTTCTTTAATTTAAGCCACATCTGGTCTATTATACTATTACACATTCAGAAGTTCTTCTATGAAGTAGGAGTTGTCAAGCGAATATGATATCAGTTTTTGCTTGGAGTTAATTTTTTTTACCAGTGGGTACTGGATCATAGATTTTAAGGCTGAGTACCTCACTTCTTTCTGTGCCACACTATGTGTTATTGAAGGACAGAGTAAGCCCAGATCAGACAAGAATATAATGTGATGTGCAGTGTAACTCATTTTTCCTTATATTTATGAATGTTACTGTTGTTTCCAAACTGTGATTTATTTTTGGCAACAAATACCCTAAGGGAATGAATGCACTGTGAGGCTGTTGGCAGTACAGCCAACTGCTCAAAGAACAGTCTGCAAGAGTTTGTAGACTGGACACCACATATTATCCTTATTAAATACTGCTCTGCACCAAACACTTTCTTTCTTGATGATATGTTATCCCAGAATATGATGCCATAAGATATTACTGAACAAAAATAGGAAACGTTAAGTCAAATTTTTGACAGTTTCATCTCCAAAATCTGATATTATCTAACCCAAAAGACACAGAGCTTTGATTTTGAGAAAGTCTGCAACATATTGTGTCCAGTTCATGTTCTTATCATTACAGAAACCTATTAATTTATAATGTTCTACTTTATTTACTGATTTACCCTCATCCATTACTTCAGAGGGTGTTGTCATGTCTCCTGTAGGACAGAATTTCACGTGGAGTACTGTGTATTATTTACACATTTAAGTACTGAAGCTTCTCCATTAGGCTTGGTTATGATGCTTCTGTCATGAGCAAAGAGAACAACTTCTGCTTCCTGTATATAGCCTATAATGGCAGTTCAGTCATACACAGGGACAGCAGACCCAATATTGATCCCTGTTGCACACCTGTCATGATTATTCACCAGTCATAAGAAGTATCTATGCAATAAGAAAAATATTCCATCCTGGCCCTTGCTGTAATCTTGAAAACAAGAGGTAGTAAATCATGTCCAGTTCATGGTGAGTGGTGCAACAATGGAGCACCCAAGGCATGGCTGCCTCATCTTTCATTTCAGTATCAATGGGTTGACAAAAGTCAGTTAGGACTCAAAAAAGAGATTTCAACTAAATATACTGTAGTTACAATTCTTAACCAGCTCATAGAATATGCAGGGTTCTGTGCTTTGCCTTTCACTATTTCTGATTTTTTAAATTACTTTCCATTGATTACAATCCAAAAAACATACTACTCTAATTTGGAAAACATTTACTGCAGCTGTGGTACCAAGGACAAACAAGTTCATGTTTCATTCTATTTGCTGACAATATTATCATTATAATAATGAAGATAGCGAATTTCAGTTGAGAGAACACCACAGCAATGACAAAACAACAACCAGTTACTACTACTGCTACCTTTAGAGAGATTCTAGACTGGTTCACTGTCAACAAGACACAGTTTATTCAGTTTCACACAATACCAAAAATGCAGGAAGATTTGAATATAAATCTTGGAGATAAAAGAAGTTTTGAGAGTAAAAAACTTCAAAATTCACGGGATTGCACATTAATGGTAATCTAAATTGGTCAGTTCACTTTCTCGACCTGTCTAAAGGATTAACTTTGGCAACATTTGCTGTCTGTGTTTGCATCCATTTGTGACATTTTTAAACTATTTCTTTAGACATATGCCACAAGGAAACCATGACCACAAGAAGAACTGGCAGAAGAGCCCTCAGTTGCATAGCAAAAATTAAGCTGATTGAGATGCCAGTGCCAATCATTTGTTAGTACCTCAATATAACCGTGTAGATGGATTATTTATATAATAACAATAATAATAATAATTATTATTATTATTATCATCATTATTATTCAGTACTGAATAATAAGATACCACTCCTAGAAATAAAGCAGTTTCATGACATTGTACAGATTATAGTTCTGAATACATCAGTATACAACTTATAACCTAAAGTCTAGGTTTTACAACAAAATTTTACTTTACAATGCATTTCTTAATATATGTTAATATGTTTGTTAATGTATAAAAAACAGAGTTACAATTTTTATCATAAGATAGCTTGCAACACTTGGTTCAAGTATCATAAAAGAAGGTTGTATACATGGAAGAAGCCTGGAGATACTGACAGGTTTCAGATAGATTATATAATGGTAAGACAGAGATTTAGGAATCAGGTTTTAAATTATAAGACATTTCCAGGGGCAGATGTGGACTCTGACCACAATCTATTGGTTATGAACTGTAGATTAAAACTGAAGAAACTGCAAAAAGGTGGGAATTTAAGGAGATGGGACCTGGATAAACTGAAAGAACCAGAGGTTATACAGAGTTTCAAGGAGAGCATAAGGGAACAATTGACAGGAATGGGGGAAATAAATACAGTAGAAGAAGAATGGGTAGCTTTGAGGAATGAAGTAGTGAAGACAACAGAGGATCAAGTAGGTAAAAAGACGAGGGCTGCTAGAAATCCTTGGGTAACAGAAGCAATATTGAACTTAATTGATGAAAGGAGAAAATATAAAAATGCAGTAAGTAAAGCAGGCAAAAAGGAATACAAATGTCTCAAAAATGAGATTGACAGGAAGTGCAAAATGGCTAAGCAGGGATGGCTAGAGGACAAATGTAAGGATGTAGAGGCTTATCTCACTAGGGGTAAGATAGATACTGCCTACAGAAAAATTAAAGAGACCCTTGGAGAAAAGAGAATCACTTGTATGAATATCAAGAGCTCAGATGGAAACCCAGTTCTAAGCAAAGAAGAGAAAGCAGAAAGGTGGAAGGAGTATATAGAGGGTCTATACAACGGCGATGTACTTGAGGACAATATTATAGAAATGGAAGAGGATGTAGATGAAGATGAAATGGGAGGTATGATGCTGCGTGAAGAGTTTGACAGCACTGAAAGATCTGAGTCGAAATAAGGACGCGGAAGTAGACAACATTCCATTAGAACTACTGACAGCCTTGGGAGAGCCAGTCCTGAAAAAACTCTACCGTCTGGTGAGCAAGATATATGAGACAGGCGAAATACCCTCAGACTTCAAGAAGAATATAATAATTCCAATCCCAAAGAAAGCAGGTGTTGACAGATGCGAAAATTACCGAACTATCAGTTTAATAAGTCACGGCTGCAAAATACTAATGCGAATTCTTTACAGACAAATGGAAAAACTAGTAGTAGCTGACCTTGGCGAAGATCAGTTTGGATTCCGTAGAAATATTGGAACACGTGAGCCAATACTGACCTTACGACTTATCATAGAAGCTAGATTAAGGAAAGACAAACCTATGTTTCTAGCATTTGTAGACTTAGAGAAAGCTTTTGGCAATGTTGACTGGAATACTCTCTTTCAAATTCTGAAGGTGGCAGGGGTAAAATACAGGGAGCGAAAGGCTATTTACAATTTGTACAGAAACCAGATGGCAGTTATAAGAGTCGTGGGACATGAAAGGGAAGCAGTGGTTGGGAAGGGTTGTAGCCTCTCCCTGATGCTATTCAATCTGTATATTGAGCAAGCAATGAAGGAAACAAAAGAAAAATTTGGAGTAGGTATTAAAATCCATGGAGAAGAAATAAAGACTTTGAGATTTGCCGATGACATTGTAATTCTGTCAGAGACAGCAAAGGACTTGGAGGAGCAGTTGAACGGAGTGGACAGTGTCTTGAAAGGAGGATATAAGATGAACATCAACAAAAGCAAAACAAGGATAATGGAATGTAGTCGAATTAAGTTGGGTGATGCTGAGGGAATTAGATTAGGAAATGAGACACTTAAAGTAGTAAAGGAGTTTTGCTATTTGGGGAGCAAAATAACTGATGATGGTCGAAGTAGAGAGGATATAAAATGTAGACTGGCAATGGCAAGGAAAGTGTTTCTGAAGAAGAGAAATTTGTTAACATCGAGTATAGATTTAAGTGTCAGGAAGTCATTTCTGAAAGTATTTGTATGGAGTGTAGCCATGTATGGAAGTGAAACATGGACAATAAATAGTTTGGACATGAAGAGAATAGAAGCTTTTGAAATGTGGTGCTACAGAAGAATGCTGAAGATTAGATGGGTAGATCACATAAATAATGAGGAGGTATTGAATAGGATGGGGAGAAGAGAAATTTTTGGCACAACTTGACTAGAAGAAGGGATCAGTTGGTAGGACATATTCTGAGGCATCAAGGGATCACCAATTTAGTATTGCAGGGCAGTGTGGAGGGTAAAAATCGTAGAGGGAGACCAAGAGATGAATACACTAAGCAGATTCAGAAGGATGTAGGTTGCAGTAGGTACTGGGAGATGAAGAAGCTTGCACAGGATAGAGTAGCATGGAGAGCTGCATCAAACCAGTCTCAGGACTGAAGACCACAACAACAACAGCTTGCAAAATTACCTAAAACTATGTGCCTGATATACAATGCACTTTTCATCAAGATAAAGAACTCGTTTACAGAATAAAATGGATTTTCAGTTTCAGTTCATTTTAGCTGCTCTTTTGATTTATTCATGGGAAGGGCTGTGAGATTTTTGTGTAGTGTATTGACTATCTTCAGCCCAGCATTAAGTGAATTTTTTTATTATAGTGCATTTATGTGGCTATTTATATGGTAACTTAATTTTTGTCTGTTATTATGATGGTGTAGGTCACAGTTTAACTTTGGATTTGTTTTTTTCATGATAAACAATACCTTTAATAAGTATATACCCATCATTGTAAGCACACTTAATTTTGGAAACAGATTCTGACATAATTATCTGTATTTACACCACAAATAATTCTGACAGCTTTTTCTCAAGTGTTAGTAATATGGTTAGGGTATTTCATGTTATTGCACTCCATACTTCTACTGCATAGTTCAGATTTGATGAGAATAATGAATGATATGTCATTTTTAGCACAGTATTTGTTAATCGCTTTGACAAAAAAAAATTTTTAGACAGTGTGAAGGCTAAGGAATCTATATGAATGTGCCATTTGAGGTTGTCCTGGGTAATGGCTCCTTTCTTACAACATCATTTCCTGTGGATAATTTCATACTAAATTTTACCTGTTTCCTGGTGTTAAACTCCATTACTGAAGGCTTTGATGTGCTAACATTTAGATGGCATTCACTGAAATATTTGACTGTTTCATGGTAACACTGGTGTGTTGCACCTCTAGAGTGTCATTAGCTTCATTTTTGCACACAGTTGTATCGCTTGTGTAAAAATGTTTTTCTCGAAATTTAGAAAAACAGTACTTTCTGTTACTTAGATAAATTAAGAAAAGAAGTATCCCAACATGGTACCTTGAGGCACTCTATGTTTGATATCACTAATTTTGGATTTGAATTACCCTTTGTTTGTTTTCAGCAACACAAATTGTTTTCTGTTGCTGATATATGACTTCATCAATTCATAGGTTGTTCCTTTAATACTTAGGTTCCACAGCTTTTCATGTAATATACTGATGCTGACATTGCCAAAAGCTTTCTTAAAATCAAGGAACACCCCAGTAACAGACCTTTTGTTCTCTATGGCAGTGATTATTTCATGCATTAACAGTTTTTCAGATACTGAAGCTTAGTTTTTTACAAAAATCTGTTCTGATTATCAGATGTTAGATTGTGTTGACTGAGAAATGTCATCAGTCTGGTGTAAATAAATTTCTCAATTACCTTAGAAAATACGGTACTGGTAAGATTGAAATGGTTTGATAATTTTTGATTTTTGATTTATTCCCTTGTGCCATTTTTAGATTGTTTTAGAAACTACCTACTACATCTACACTCATAGTTAACAAGACACCTCATAGTGTGTGCTGGAGGGTACTTTGTATACTACTTCCTTTCCCCTTTTACTGTTTCAGTCACAAATGGTTCATGGCAAGAACAATTGCCAGTAAGCCTCTGTGTGCGCTCCAATTTCTCTAATTTTATTTTCATGGGATTTTTGTGAAATGTATACATGGGCAAGCAATATGTTGTTGGCTCTTCTAGGAATATGCACCCTTGAAATTTTAACAGTAGGCTATACCATTGCCGGCCGCTGTGGCCGAGCGGTTCTAGGCGCTTCAGTCTGGAACCGTGCGACCGCTACGGTCCTAGGTTCAAATGCTGCCTCGGGCATGGATGTGTCTGATGTCCTTAGGTTAGTTAGGTTTAAGTAATTCTAAGTTCTAGGGGACTGATGACTTCAGATGTTAAGTCCCATAGTGTTCAGGCCTATTTGAACCATTTTGAACTATACCATAATGCAGAATGCCCTGTTGCAGTATCTGTCGTTGGAGTTGACTGAGCATCTCCACGATAATTTCGTGCTTACCAAATGATCCTGTAATTTAGCTCTGCTCTGCTCTTCTTTGAATTGTCTCTATGTCCTCTATCAATTCCATCTGGTGCAGATCCCGGAATGATGAGCAGTGTTCAAGTACTAGACCAACAAGTGTTTTATTAGCTACTTCCTTTGCTAATGAATTGCATTTCCTAAAGATTCTTCCAATGAATATCAGTCTGGCACCTGCGTTATGCATAGTTAATTTTATATTGTCATTTCAATTCATATCACTTGCCGATTTTTTATGGAAGTAACTGCTTCCATTATCGTTCTGCAGTTGTGTACTCATACAGTAAAGGGTCTTTCTGTCAATCTGTTCGACAATATGTTACATTTGTTTATGTTCAGGGATAATTGCCACTCTGTGGACCAAGAGATGATCCTTGGCAGGTCTTCTTGTATTTCAGTACAATTTGTGCGTCACACACAATATATATAAATGGCCTAGTAGATAACATAGGAAGTTCTATGATGCTTCTTGTGGATGATGCTGTAGTATACAGAGAAGTATAGTCTACAGATAAGTAATGGTCTATAACATTCCCTTGGAGCATATCTGATGCTATTTTTATGTCTAAAGACTTCATTCAGAGTGACATACTGTGTTCTGTTTTATATAAACTCTTCAATCAAGTCATACGGTTTGTCTGATGTTCCATATATGCATATTTCATTCACTAGGCAGCAGTATTGAACTATATTAAACATCTGCCAAAAGTCAAGGAACACAGCATCTACCTGGGTGCCTGTATCTACTGCCTTGTGGCTCCTATGGATGAACAGAATGAGCTGAGTTGCAGATGATCATTGTCTTTTGATCCCATATTGATTCATACAAATGAAATTTTTGGCCTCCAGAAAATATCATAATACACAAGCATATAATATGTTATAAATTCTACAACAATCCTATGACAGAGATAAAGACCTATACTTTTTTGCATTTGTTCAACTGCACTTCTTGAAAATGGGAGTAACCTGCACTATTTTCCAATCGTATGGAACACTTCTGATTGAAAAAATACACCTGATGCAATTACGTCATTTACTATTGTGGCCATGGCATCAGCCGTGTTGTCTGTGCACCTTTTTAATGTGCTGATAGGCAACCCATCATAGTCTGCTGATTTTGAGTCTTTTAGTGATATTAATAAGCAACAGAAAATCCAGGACATTGTTAGTGACCTTATTATGTATTTTATCTCCTTCTGTTAGCTGGAGCCAAGTCTACACTGTGGTAAACTGGAATGCCATTATATCCATACTGGGGATTACTGAAGTGCACATTGATAGGTTTTCTGTCACAACAAAAGCACTCGTTAAGAACATTTGCAATCTGATATTAGCATTTGATGATACTTCCTTTATAGTTGATGGTAAGATCACTGATTGATTCGTCCTTACAATTCCTAAAGCTGCTTATAACTTTCCTAGCAGCTATGCCACTGCTGCTAAAGTTTCTTAACATCATGGCTACATATTTACTTCTAGTTTTTTTTTGCTGTTGACATGATGATTTTCAGCTTCTATCAGTACCTGAGTAACATGTTGGTCAGAAATGTCAAGATTGAGAATTGATGTGTTGACATAAAGTGAGACACATTAGTATTAATGTTGTCAATGCATGGTTTGCTGTTATTGTCCTCACTATTGGGCTCATGTGTCAGGAATCCATTAACATTACTTTTTTCAAGCTGGAGTCAGTAGACAGCATGTCAATGTTTATATCTCCTGCCACTTTTATTGAATCAACAAGCAGCTCATCAATAATTTCAAAGAAAATACCTATGTTACCAAAGAAGTCTGTACAGATTTATAATAATTACTTTAAGTTCTCTTTCTCCCACTTGTATTTAATTGCTGCTGTTTCTGTTATATTCCCTATGCAGAAAGTACTTACATCTATTATATTATAGTTACTACCTCTTGCAGCAAAGATTGATAGCCCATCACCATCTTTCTCTCTTCTGTTCAACACAGAATAAAAGATCATGGAGAATGGGTAACATACACTGATTAGTTCATTTTTATACCAGTGTTCACTTGCAACTAAAACATCAGGGTTATCAATCCATGCAGTGGTATCCAAGTCATTCTGATTATTGTTAATGCTTTGAAAGTTGTGCTGGATTCATTTGAATCTAAGTTTTGATTGCTGAACATGGGTTGGAGGTATCACTCCAGTAGATTGTCCAGCATACCTTTCAAGTTTCCCATTTTGATGATTATTACACTCATTTTTGCTGCTCACCAGATCATCTTACCAATTGCATTGTGAATAAATGTCATGAAACCTTTAGATATAAATGTGTTACAAGTTGCACAACAACTCTCTCATGGATAACTATTTTGTATAACTCCCTTTTTGCATAAAATTATATTTTAATCCTCTTTTTCATTGTCATCAACATAAATTTATTCATGGTGGTGGCAGGGGGGGATTCCAAAAATACTATTTAGTTATGTAACTGAGTTGACTAATTTGGAGACATAGTGTGCCCCAAGAACTAAATTTTACATGGGACATAAATTTATTATATCCATAATGAATGAAAGTTATTTTTGCTAAATATATATGTACAAAGATTTCACTGACCCTCAAAAGGAAACATGATCTCATTAGTGCAAAGTAAGTACATATTTTTATGTTACTAAAATGATTGTGGATTATCCTAATCATCTGAAATTATATCTTCATATGACTGACTTAAGAAAACATCCAACAAAATGTTCAGATTAGGAAACAGATCTAGACAATTTTAAGAAAACATATTTTTATTCATATACTAAGAAGACAAGATTGACATTGAATTTAAAGATCTGAAATAGAACACCTGAGAAAATACTGATGTATAACAAAAAAATAATCAGTTAAAAAGTATTAATAACTAATACTAAACAAAAGTGGGGGAAGCAGGAATAAAATGCAAAAAATAGACTTTTTCAACATTGCTGGTGTCTATAATGCTCTATTTTATACCATATATATATATATATATATATATATATATATATATATATATATATATATATATATATATATATATATATATATATATATATATGTGGTATAAAATATATATATACACTCCTGGATTTTGAAATAAGAACACCGTGAATTCATGGTCCCAGGAAGGGGAAACTTTATTGACACATTCCTGGGGTCAGATACATCACATGATCACACTGACAGAACCACAGGCACATAGACACAGGCAACAGAGCATGCACAATGTCGGCACTAGTACAGTGTATATCCACCTTTCGCAGCAATGCAGGCTGCTATTCTCCCATGGAGACGATCGTAGAGATGCTGGATGTAGTCCTGTGGAACGGCTAGCCATGCCATTTACACCTGGCGCCTCAGTTGGACCAGCGTTCGTGCTGGACATGCAGACCGTGTGAGACGACGCTTCATCCAGTCCCAAACATGCTCAATGGGGGACAGATCCAGAGATCTTGCTGGCTAGGGTAGTTGACTTACACCTTCTAGAGCACGTTGGGTGGCACGGGATACATGCGGACGTGCATTGTCCTGTTGGAACAGCAAGTTCCCTTGCCGGTCTAGGAATGGTAGAACGATGGGTTCGATGACGGTTTGGATGTACCGTGCACTATTCAGTGTCCCCTCGACGATCACCAGTGGTGTACGGCCAGTGTAGGAGATCGCTCCCCACACCATGATGCCGGGTGTTGGCCCTGTGTGCCTTGGTCGTATGCAGTCCTGATTGTGGCGCTCACCTGCATGGCGCCAAACACACATACGACCATCATTGGCACCAGGGCAGAAGCGACTCTCATCGCTGAAGACGACACGTCTCCATTCGTCCCTCCATTCACGCCTGTCGCGACACCACTGGAGGTGGGCTGCACGATGTTGGGGTGTGAGCGGAAGATGGCCTAACGGTGTGCGGGACCGTAGCCCAGCTTCATGGAGACGGTTGCGAATGGTCCTCGCCGATACCCCAGGAGCAACAGTGTCCCTAATTTGCTGGGAAGTGGCGGTGCGGTCCCCTACGGCACTGCGTAGAATCCTACGGTCTTGGCGTGCATCCGTGCGTCGCTGCGGTCCGGTCCCAGGTCGACGGGCACGTGCACCTTCCGCCGACCACTGGCGACAACATTGATGTACTGTGGAGACCTCACGCCCCACGTGTTGAGCAATTCGGCGGTACGTCCACCTGGCCTCCCACATGCCCACTATACACCCTCGCTCAAAGTCCGTCAACTGCACATACGGTTCACGTCCACGCTGTCGCGGCATGCTACCAGTGTTAAAGACTACGATGGAGCTCCGTATGCCACGGCAAACTGGCTGACACTGACGGCGGCGGTGCACAAATGCTGCGCAGCTAGCACCATTCGACGGCCAACACCACGGTTCCTGGTGTGTCCGCTGTGCCGTGCGTGTGATCATTGCTTGTACAGCCCTCTCGCAGTGTCCGGAGCAAGTATGGTGGGTCTGACACACCGGTGTCAGTGTGTTCTTTTTTCCATTTCCAGGAGTATATATATATATATATATATATATATATATATATATATATATATATATATATATATATATATATATATATATATTATTAAAATCATGATATCTTCATTTTTATAACCATTTCTACATGAATTATTTGTTAATGTGTAGTCTCAAGCTGGACATGAAACAATCTGAACTGTCTGCAACAATGTTCTGTAAGACTCAGAATAGCAATAGAATACAGTTCAATATTTATGAAAAGTTCAATGTCTAAAGCATTGTGACTAACAATTTTTGACTACTGTTTTTCATGTTTATATTTAAATTTCATTACGACAGATGTAGGACAAGTAAATTTTGAGAATATTTGTACTCTTTAGCGTAATAAGGATGAGAAATTGCCTTATACTTTTAGTAATTCATTGTATTCTAGTCTAAAAATATCCTTGTCTTTCCGTATTATTTAGGAATGAAGGAGATGAGTCACCGAAAGGCAGAAGTGCTGTGTCATCAATAGGCACACAAAAAAATGGTACACAGCTTGGCTAACCATTGGAATACACTTCATTTTTCAAGCTTGTAGCAAAAACATGCACACACACACACACACACACACACGCACACACACACACACACACACACACCTGTCTTCCTACATCATGCTTAGTTGATTGCCAGCTCTTTCCTGGCCCACGGTGAGTGCACTAGGGCAAGGTGGTGGTGTGGGATTGGGTGGGGTGAGGGATGGAGATCAGTGGGAAGCAGGGAGGGGGATGAAAGTGATGCATCTAGAGGCCCATGGGAGAGTGGGGAGTCCTCTGTGGACTAGTTATGGATGCACGAAGA
This sequence comes from Schistocerca nitens, assembly GCF_023898315.1. Classification (NCBI taxonomy): domain Eukaryota; kingdom Metazoa; phylum Arthropoda; class Insecta; order Orthoptera; family Acrididae; genus Schistocerca; species Schistocerca nitens. The sequence goes on along the minus strand of NC_064616.1, from coordinate 799,557,107 downwards.
GGGGGCAGGTGGCAGATGGCTGGGCACATGATTTCATAGTCTATGGCATTAGATAAAAGCACAGCTGGTTATAAAGCTCAGAAAAGCTGGTGGTGGAGAGGATCCAGATGGCATGGATTGTGAAGCAGCAATTGAAATCTCACATGTTGTGCTCTGCTGCATGATGTGCCACTGGGTGGTCCACATCATTTTTGGAAACGGTTTGGTGGAGGGCATTCACTCTAGTTGACAGCTGGTTGGTTGTCATACCAATGTAAAACACTGAGCAGTGATTGCAGCAGAGCTGGTATATAGCATGTAATCAATGTCTACAACCAACAGTCCAAAACCTAGCCTCCCACATTAAAGATAACAACCACTAACTGCACCGGCTCTCCACCATCCTCTCCACCTCATCACTACTGATGCAGCCTTCCTACACACCAACATCCCTCATGCCCGTGGCTTTCAATGATTGAACACAACCTCTCCCAATGCCTTGCACATCCCAGACCCACTACTTCATTCCTCATACACCTAACAAACTACATCCTCTCCCATAACTACTTCACCTTCAAATTGAAGCTATACAAATTCATGGCACAGCTATGTGACCCCCATGGCATCCTCCCATGTCAACGTCTTCATGGGCCACCTAGAGTGAACATTCATATCTTCCCAAAACCTCAGATCCCTGGTCTGATTCATGTTTATCAATGGCGTCTTTATAATTTTGACCCAAGGTCAGGACACCTTATCCTCATTCCTCCACAACCTCAACACCTTATCTCCCATCCGCTTCACCTGGTCCTTTCTACCCACCATGCAACCTTTCCAGACACTGATCTCCTCCTCTCAGATGGCTCCATCCACACCTTGGTCCACCTCAACCCACCAATCACCAACATTACCTGCACTTTGACAGCTACCACCCCTTCCACAACAAATAATCTCTGTCATACATCCTGGCGACTCATGGCAGATGCATCTTCAGTGATGAGAACTCCATCATAAAATATGCTACAGCTTCACAAAGGCCTCTGCAGACAGGCAATATCCTCCAGACATAATTCACAAACAGATCTCTCATGCCATATTCTCATTTGCACACCCACATGCATGCACACACACACACACACACACACACACACACACACACACACACACACACACAAAATCCTCGATTATCTATCACCATGCCCCCAAAATGGAGGATATCCTGCCCAAGATATTTCCAACCCCTCCCAAAGTGGTGTTCTGCTGCCCACCCAAACTCCACAAAATCCTAGTCCATTCTATTCCACGAACCCCCCCCCCCCCCCCCCCAAATCTCCTGCCACAGGCATTATACCCCTGAGGAAAACCCAGATGCAAAACTTGCCCAATCTACTCAACCACCACCACCACCACCTACTCCAGTCCCGACACAGGCTCATCCTACCTCATCATACGCCGGTCCACCTGTGAAAGCAACCATGTTATATAACAGCTCTGCTGCAACCACTGCACAGTGTTTTACATTGGTTTGACAACCAGCTAGGTGTTAACTACAATGAATTCTCACTGCCAAACTGTTTCCAAAATCAAGTAGACCAGCCAGTGGCACAAGATGCAGCAGATCACAACATGTGAGATTTCAATTGCTGCTTCACAACCTATTCCATCTGCACCCTGCCCACCACCACCAGCTTTTCTGAGCTGTGTAACTAGCTGTGTGCTTTTATCTCATGCCCTACTCTATGAAATCATGTGCCCAGCTGTCTGCCACCTGCTCCCTCTACCTGCATCTGTAGCTAGCTCACAGTGGACACCCCACTCTCCCATAGGCCACTAGATGTTCCCCCTCACCTTCCCTCCCTCTCACCAGTCACCATCCCTCACCCACCCCACATCCCCACCTCACCCCATTGCACTCACCGTGTGCCAGTGAAGATCTAGTGGTTGACTGAGTACAGTGTAGGGAGACAGATGTGTGCATGTGAGTGAATGTGTTTGTGGTGTGCATTATTTTTCCTACAAGCTTGAAAAAGGAAGTGCATTCCAAAAGGTAGCTAAGCTCTGTATCTTTTGTTTGTGTATCTACTGATGATGTGGCACTTCCACCTTTCAGTGAGACATCTCCTTTGTTCTTGAATAATTCGTAATTCTCAATAAGTAATTTCTGTACATTATTTTGTTTTTTCTTAATAAAGTTAAATGCAATTTCTGCAATTTGAGATTTAATGTAAATTCATATTATACAAATAAGTGTGATATAACTATCCTCTATTATCAAGAAAGATAATGAAGAATTTTTTGTATAGTAAGAGCTACAGGAATTCTATACATTACAAGCAGTTAGTAATATTTTACCAATATAAAGTTCTTGGTTTTCCAAGTGAGGGAGTTCATAAGAATGGCATGACATTTCAGTGAGTGTCAGTCCCATCAACTTCTGGTATAGTGATGAAGTAGCATTTTTGTCCTTTTCAATAAACCATGGTGTGGGCTGGCCTCCCCTCTGGTAGTGCCGCAGGGCAGATGGGAGTGTGGAAGGATCACATTCAAGTCCTGGCATAGTTAGTCAAGCTTCAGGTCACATGATATCTGAATGTCTCTCAGCTAGGATTGCTTGAAGCATGTTATGGCCAATACCAGGTCGCAACCAGAGGTCCATTAGTAGCCACCATCTCTGGCTGAGGCCACAATTAGTCTCAGTTTTGATGATTTCCTCTATTATACTGTCCCAAAATCCTCTGGTCTTGCACAGCACCCTAGCCAGATCATAATCAACCTACAATTATCTTCCAAACTGTCCCCCACAATCTCCAAATTTGCTTCCTGCATGAGGCATATATATGTGATGTGCTTTAAGCAATGCTGTAGAATACAGTGTTGTGTCTACCTGATGTACTGCAGCCATCATTTACACTGAATAGTGTGCTATGTTGTGCACAACCTCACTTGCTCCTTCACCAAGTCAACTCAATCTCCAATCTCTTGCAGTGCTTAGAAAATCTTTGTAATGTTGTATTTCTTCAAAATCCTTCCAGTTGAGGGGGGGATTCGGATTGGTTACAGCAAATAACACCCATTTAGCAGTAGTTCATTTATTCCCCCAAACACATGGAAGCCTCACAAAGAACTGAAAATGGCGGAACAGCCCAAAGACAACGCTCAGAGTCCAAAGATGATGCTCAGAGTCCAAAGACGAATGCATATCGATGCTGGTGTCGACCTCATCGGCGCCACATAGCCCCGCCCCCCCTCAGTCGCAGTACGGAGTACTCTTGAGGCCGGGGAGGGGGGGGGGGGGTGACTAAGGCGTCGGCACGGGTGGTCTGCGGGAGCTGGACCACAGTCAGCTCGACAGCGTCATCGGGGAGCTGTGTGGGTAGATGTGATGAAAGAAGGCATGAAGGAAGGTTCGGCCACCGAACCTGGAAGTTGTTGAAGTGAGCCGGGCATCGTACTGGGCATGCTGGTCGTGTGGCGAGAGGTAGGCTGGCGGTTTGCAGGTGGAACGGAGCAATGACGACGATGTCTCCGGTGGGCATGGTGAACACATGAAGCATGTCCAGGTCAACGTCGGGCAGGAGGGGAACACATTTAACCAGGTGGCAGGGAATTGTGGAGGTTGTGTCATGATCACTGGCTGAAGAGGAACACATGACGGTTAGTGTATAATCATGAAGTATTATTGAGATGTCATGGATTATGTCTGGGGGGACAGGCACAAACACCTCAAGCGAGGGCACGTTCAAGATGGGGGAGCATGAGGAACCTCGACACAGTGAGGCAGGCGATGGTGGAGAGGTCAAAGTGATTGGCGAAGGGCCTGGTGGTGAGGGCGTGATCATAGGTAAGCTCGACGTGGGGAGCATGTGGTCACTCGAGGGAGTGCGTGAGACTGGAGTAGAGGGCGAGGTCGAAGGAGAGCTGGAAGTCACATGATCGAGTGTGTAAGTCCGATGTTGAGGGAGTGGTCAGAGCATCGTGAGCCGCGACAGTGAGTGGCATGGTCATGGCCTGAAGGGGGGGTAGAAGGAGGCTCGACATGAGCAGGCTGTTGAGAGAGACTGTAACAGCTGAATCTTTCATCTGGATGTCATAGGTGCTGGCTGAGCGCCGGAGAACCCGGTACGGGCCGGTATATGGAAGTGGGAGGGGAGCACAGACAGTGTCATCTTGGAGCATGACATACTCGAAACTGTGCAGAGATTTCGGGACGTGAACCTTCGGGTGGGAATGGCTGGCAGGCGGAGGGATATGGAGGTTGATGAAGTGGCGTCTGACGTGGCCCACAAAGGAAAGTAAGTCAGACTGAGGGAGAGAAGCGGAAGGGCTCAAAGTTCGGCAGGGAGAACAATTTTCTGGCCATATATGAACTCGGCTATTGTGCCTATGCCAAGTAGCACAATGGGAAGGGCCTCCATCCATAGAGAGTCGTGGCATCGAAGAGCCGCCTTGAAAGTGCAGTGCCAGCGCTCGACTAGCCCATTACTTTGCGGGTGATATGCTGTGGTATGGATGCGCTGGATGCCGCAAATGTTACAAATCCTGTTGAACAGGGCCGACCCAGCGAGTTGTTCGGTCGATGGATGAGAGAACATAACGAAAGCCATTAGAGGGGGAGAGAGGGCCAACAATGTCAATATGAATATGCTGGAAATGCCCAGGAGGGATCGAAAACGCGCCGAGGGGGGCGGGGGGTGAAGTGTGCTTGTGTACTTTGCAGCATTGGCACGTGACGCAGGAGCATCTGGCAGTCCTTGTCGACATTTCTCCACACAAAGCACTCTGCTACGAGGTGGGCAGACGCACGAACACTGGGGTGGCCTAAATTATGCAATGCGTTGAAGACAACTCGACAGAGCATAGTTGGGATAAGGGGGTGTAACGTGCCCATACTGTCGTCGCACCAGGTCTCACCAGAAATGCCAGGGAAGGTGGTGCGGACAAAGTGTAGTGTAGAGTCTGAAATCAGATTTTGTGTTTCCTCGTCGGCGGGTTGGCGGTTAGGCAGTTCAGAGAGGTCTAACAGCGAATGGACGGCGTCGAATAGTGAAAGTAAATCAGCAACTATATTGTCAGCACCCTTTATGTGCCTGACATTGGTGGTGAACCGAGATATGAAGTCCATGTATCTGAAGTGGCGAGGAGGCGGGTCAGCTGGCGGGATTGTAATGGCCGCAGCCAGGTGTTTGTGGTCCATTAAAACATAGAAAGGGCGTCCCTCAACGTCAGTCTTAAAATGTCTAATCACTTCGTAGACCGCGAGAAACTCCCTGTCAAATGCGGAATATTTCCTTTGTGCATTGGTGAGCTTGTGTGAGAAGAACTGCAGAGGCGAAGTTTGGCCATCAATTGTCTGGCTAAGGACAGTGCCGATGGTAGTATCACTCACGTCTGTGGTGATGAAAAGCTGTGCATTGGGATGAGGATGCGCGATGGTACAGGCCTCGGCAAGAAGATTTTTGAGGGCAGTGAAAGGGTCAGTCATAGCAGGGGTCCATGGAATGGGCCGAGATCCAGAAGTGTTGGTGCCTGCTAAGGCGTCCGTCAGTGGAGCCTGAATCTCTGCAGCCCGAGTTAGATGTTGGCGATAATAATTAACCGTCCCCAGAAAGCGCCGGAGCTCTTTGAATGACAAAGGTCAGGGTAGGTATAGTATTGTTTGTACTTTCTCAGGTGGAGGTGAAATGCCATTGGCAGAGACCTGAAAACCAAGAAAAGTGGCAGAGGGTTGATGTAGCTGCAATTTGTCCTTGTTGGTCTCAATGCCTCCTGCCATGAGAGTGTTCATAAAAGTTTGCACATGTCGAATGTTGTCCTCAATGGAGGAGCTGAACACAAGAATGTCATCAAGATATGCAAAGCAGAATTTTAGGTCGAATAGCACTTCGTTGATGAGGTGTTGCCAGGTCTTGGTTGCGTTTTTCAGACCGAAGGGTATGAATCAAAACTGAGATAACCCGATTGGGGTGGTGTTTGCTGTCTTCTCGATGTCCTCAGGTGCCATAGGGATCTGGTGGTAGGCCCGTTTGCAATCAATGACAGAGAACGTGGTCGCACCTGCGAGGGAACTGGTAAAGTCGGCAATGTTGAGTATGGGGTAGGTGTCCATAATTGTTCGTGCATTTAGTCAACGGTAGTCTCTGCACATGTGCCAGGACCCGTCTTTCTTGGGTGTCATATGTATGGGCGTAGACCAGCTACTGGCAGAGGGTTCAATGACGCCGGAGCTTAGTAGTTCAGAAATCTGATTTTTAAGGTCGGAGAGGCGCTCGGGACAAATTCGACGTGGTTTACTGGAGATCGGGGGACCTGGCATGAGGCAAATCTTGTGAACCATGCCATTGGTGACGACAGAAATGTTGCTGGTGGCACAGGAGGCGGTTTGTTTAGAATGTGTGGCGGGCGGGACAGGTGAGGCATAGTCGTGGTGTTCGGAGCCACTCAGCGGATCCGACGGGAGCTGAGGCGACGAAGTGTCCCAGGAGTCAACATGACAAGATGGCTGCAGGCCAGAAGCAGTGGCACCGTGGTCGGGTGAGCTCAGTAGAGCTCGTGAGCCGTTAGTGAGTCCATTGTCCGAAGGCGCGGCCTGTGGCAGCACTTTCAAGGGCGAAATGCTTGGCGCGAGTGCACTGTTTGTGTTGTCAGTGGCAGTTGCATGGCGGCGTGCAGGAGCTAAAGTTGCATAGTTTGAGGTGCAGTCCGGGAGGGGTGGGGTGGGAGCCGTCAATTCGGGAACACGTGACGCTCGTCACGCTTGTGCACTTGTGCCCGGCCGAGTGTCAAATGCTGCTGTGTTAGGAGGGTGTGGCCCTGCAGAACTGTCAGTACACGTTATGCCAGTCTTGATAGCACAGTTGTGAGGGATAGTGGGAGGTAAACACACAGAGGCTTGATTGCTGGGATTGCAAGCAGATTCGGCACGCTTACTGACCTTGCTTTGTCCTTGCTGTAGTGTCTGTAATGCCTTTGCTGCATCGGAGAGCTGGAGCTGTGTTACACGGATTTGGAAGGAGAGCTCAAAGTTTTCCTTGCATAGGCCTGCGACATGTTCAAGCCTTACAAGGCACTTGTGCATGGCTTCTTGTAATGTCATCTACAGAGACGAGCATGTACGGATGAGATGAGCCCGGACTGATGTGTCATGGGTAGGGGCGGGGGGTGGGGGGAAGGAGCTCGACGGAGCACAGGGGAAGTGAGTCTTGGACGGTGAAAGTTTCTGGTGTCGCAAGAAGTCAATGCCTAGTATAGGTTTGTCAATTTCACACACCAAAAAAGTCCACTCGAGTTTGCAGTTTGCGGGGAATGAGACGACGTGGGAAGTTGAACCTGAACATTGTAGTTTAGTTGAATTCACAGCTGGCAGTGAAGTATGATGAGGGCAGATGTTCGATGACGCTCACCAAACCATGTGTGGAAGTAACAGTATGGGTAGTGCGGTTGCATTTCCTGCAGAAAGTTCGTTGCCAGTGGCAGTGGCCGAGGTTCGGTGGCCACAGCAGGTTCAGTTGCAGGAGGGGGCGTGACCATGGGCAGATCTGGTGACATCCCAGTTGCTTGTTTATTGCTTCCTGGAGCGAGCATAACAGTCGGCACAGTATGGCCCCAGCCGCGTCTGGCCGCAGGGCGATGAGCCTGAACCTGAGACTTGTCAGGTAGGCAGGGGCTGGTGAAATAGAGCAGTGATGCATCATGTAGCTTGTCAGCAATTGTCATTCTTTGCTCGACAGGTTCAGGAGACCTTTGAGCCAGAGCAAAGCGGACGTGAGGAGATGGTTTATCTGATGAGATGGCAAGGAGAGCTGTGCCAGAGAATAGATCGGCACTGACCAGGGCACGTAGCCGTCTCCAGAGCAAGGAAGGTTTGTCATTTCCTAATTGCTCGACGTGGAACACTTGCCGTATTGCTGCCTCAGTTGAGCATGCAAGCTGACATAGAACTGTTTTTTTGGGTAGAGTGTACTGCGTAGATGAGTCTGGGGCATCGACCAGGTCAGCAATCAAGTCCTCCTGGTCATGCAGGTGGGTGATGAGGCACAGAAACCTGGTTGACGCGTCGAGTTTGTATTGGTTGAACACTTTTTCCACAATTTTGAACCAGGTTGTTGCTCTGTCGGGATTAAATGGCAGCAGCATCAGTAAGCGTTGTAGAATGTTTGGAAGACCAAGTTGAGTTGAGTTCATTGGGGCACTGCCTGAATCGATCTGTTGTTGCTGTCGTATTCCAGGAGAGTGTGCCTCCAGGGGATGTGGCAACGATGGCTGTTCGGGTGGCAGCGAGAAGGTGACACATTGTGGTTGAGCATGACCCGTCGCAATGTGGAAGGCCGACACGGGTGAGACACCGTAATGTGTTGATTGCAGTTGCAGAAACTCAACACGTTGCGGGTGTGTTTGGATTGATGCATCACGGAAGACCGACGTGGATGAGGCACCGAGATGTGCCAAGAACGGTAGTGGAAGCTCACTGGAGCCGGTGCGGGGGTGTCAGGTGAGAAAAATTTCAAAGTTTGAGAATGCATATTAGTCCACAGAAAGCTTGGTGTATGATCAGAGCTGGGGCCACCTGTGTTGCAGGGAGGCTGCAGAGGCGAGGGCTGTCCAGAAGCACAGTGCAGGAAATGATGTCGAACGTGGGACAGAATGTGTGAACATTCACTGTTCATAGTCACTCCGCTCAAAATGGTGTGCAGATAAGGTGAATTTCATGGCACAAAACACTGAGGCATAGCAGTGGGACGGAGGTGGAGGTCAGGCACAGATAACAAGTTATTGATCCTGTTGCAGGCCGAGGTATCGAAGTAGGAAGGCATGTGCTGATGCTGAACCGAGGCAGGCATGGGCATGTTTGGATGCTGAGGAGGTAGACCAGTGAATGAGGCAGTTCCGGCCAAGTGGCAGGTATCCGCGTGGTACTGCACGGATTGCAGTAGTAGGTTGTCCGCCGAAGCATTTGCAGAAATCGGCATTGGTCCCACACTGCATGGAGATCCGTAAGAGGTAACTGCACAGTCGCTGAGGGAGGGCACATGTGGTGGGAACAAAGGTGTTTGATAGCCAGAGTCATGCGCACTCCTAACCTCACTTATTGCTGCAGGCTCGAAAACATCTGGCGAAATCGGTGGTACCATTGAGTGAGAGGCAGTCCTGGCGGGTGTACATCGCCCGCAACACGATACATGTCGATCACAAAATCCAGCATTAGGCGCTGGGCTGAAGTCATTGTTTGAATGCTGTGTCAATGTAATACACACAAAAACAGCCAACGCGGAGGTCGCAGACACAGTAAAACGGCAAAAACGGAAAATGTTGCAACTCGGGGTCACCAGTGGGAGGGGGGATCGGGTTGGTTACACCAAACAACACCCATTTAGCTGTAGTTCATTTATTCACCTAAATACATGGAAGGCTCACAAAGAACTGAACATGGCGGAACAGCCCAAAGACAATGCTCAGAGTCCAAAGACGATGCTCAGAGTCCAAGGATGAAAGCATATCGATGCTGGTGTTGACCTCATCGGCGCCACACAGTCTTGGCTGTCAGAAGTCCTACACATAGCAGAAACACCAGTTTCCATCTGTGTTCCTGTATTATTTCAACCCTGAATGCTGTTCACATTGCCTTCATAATCTGTGTGTCATTGTAGTCATTCCTTCATAACATCTCCCTCAAGTGTTACAGTTTGCTGGAAATTTTTTTGTGGACATTTATGCCCTCTCCCTTTGAATAATAGTTCTCAAGGCCATGCCATACTGGATTGGGTGGCAGTACCTAGATGTGTGTTAATACAGATCTTTTTGCACTGTTCTTGGGTGTCCAGACAGGTGCAGTCATCTTCGTAACACAATATTTTGATAGAGTGTCTTGGGGTTTTCTTCAAGTGATATCTGTAGAATGAGCATCTTCACTGCATACTGCCACCTTTATATAGTGATTGTTCTCCACTCCTTACCCCACTACTCATTTCACACTGCATGAGGTGGATGGGTGGAAGGATGGGATAGCTGAAAGCTGGTTAAGAACCTCAGCCCCTCAGTGCTTTTGTAGCCCCGTTGCACATGAAAGTGGCACTCAAGCAATCCTGTGATTTTAGTTGGCTGAGTGCTGGGTCCCTTGGTAGGCTTTCTTCATACAATACTTCATGGGCCCCATGTACCAGTCTACACAGCAAACCCTCTGGCAGTAAAGTATGATGGCAGCTGGCAGCGTGGAGATACAAATCAGTGTGGGTGGCTTTCCTGTACACACTGTGTCCCACAGTGCTGTCCATTTTGTGCTTAACTACAATGCCCAGAGAGAAAAAAGGGGAGTTCAACATTCTCTTCCACCTCCATGGTGAATTTAATACTGAGGTGCAGAGAGGTCAGGTGTTTGAGAAACTCTTGCAGTTTTTCACTCCCATGTGGCCACACCAAAAATGAGTCATCAACATATCTGAATAGTTTCTATGCAGTTGTTTTCAGGGCTTACTATTTGGAATCTTCCATTAAAAAAAGCTTGTCAGAATTGGTGACAGAGGGCTCCCCAAGGTGGTGCCATCCATTTGTTCATAATAGTCACCATGGAAGAGAAAGATTAGTTTTTCTTGGGTTGAATTTCTGCTTGATTAACTTGAGGGAATCAGCAAGTCATGTTCTGGTGATGAGGGAGACCACATAAAAGCTCACCACAAGTTAGACTAGGTTAGGTTAGTGTTTTTTAACGTCCTGTCGACAACGAGGTCATTAGAGACGGAGCACAAGCTCGGGTTAGGGAAGGATGGGGAAGGAAATTGGCCGTGCCCTTTCAAAAGAACCATCCCAGCTTTTGCCTGAAATGATTTAGGGAAATCACGGAAAACCTAAATCAGGATGGCTGGAGACGGGATTGAACTGTCGTCCTCCCGAATGCGAGTTCAGTGTGCTAACCACTGTGCCACCTCGCTTGGTCCACCACAAGGTCCTGGCCATAAAGGCATAGTTCTTGCAACTGTTGAATAAAATTTACTGTGAAGTTCCTGATCTGGCGCAGACATTTACTGACATAGGGGCTTAATATTGCCACTAGATGTTTTTTTCCAACTGGTCTGTAGGTGCATCTATGTTGTTCACAATTGGATGTAGAGGAACTTCTTGTTCAGCTTTGATGGTGCTGTAGCATGGTCAAAGCTTCCTGACAATTACCTCCAGAAGGAACTGCTGTAGAAGCTCAATGGTCTTTTCCTTTAATCTGTTAGTTGGGTCCCCCTTCACTTTTCTGTATGCTGGATTTTCCAGTAAGCTCTCCATTTTGCGGTTGTACTCTGACAGGAGAATTAGTACAGTGGCATTTCCTTCACCTGCTGATAGAATGACTATTTCAGGATCATTCTCTAGTTCTTTCCACTTTCATGATGTTCGTAACCAGTGGAATGGGTCTAGTAAGTGCGTGATATGTTTCCTGACATATCACTGTGGAGGGTGGAAATTATTTGTTTTATACCAGTGATGAAATAAGTAACTAGTATAGTGGCCAGTGTTGGTGCGAAGTTGAGTCCATTTTCCAGAGCTGATTTTGCTATGTTGTCAACCTCTTTCCATATGAAGTTTATTGTGGTCTGTTTCTGCTCTTGTTGGGGCTGTTGCTCTCCTTTGGTCAGGCTTTCAAACTTAAAGGCTTGTTAGGAAGCAGCACTACATCAAAATCTGACTGCCTGAGCCCCAAAGACAGCATCAATGCACTCTAAAGAATTATGCAACAGCAGAAAAGCCATCTCTAAGTGGAGTGTGAATAATTCCTTAGATGTTGGGTCCAGTCACATACATGTATATCAGATCTTTCCCCTTACTACTGCCAGACAAGCTGTTCTTGTGATCCAGTGAGAAGCACACAGTTTTTATTTGATAGGTGATCCTCACAAATGGTGGTCTTGTCCTGTAGGACAGCAACTCATTAGCAGTGTGAGAGAGCTGAGAAGACACTCCCTCTGCTAAATCTCCTCTCCATAGTAGAATCTGATGTGTGATCTTAAGCTTTACCAGCACATCAACTGTTTGTGCTGTTCTCAGTTGTCAGGCTGGGTGCAACTGTGTTTGTAATGTGATATTTTGACGTCATACCTTGCTGTCTTCTTCAGGTGATACCTGTAGAATGAGGGTCTTTGCTACATCCTGCCTCCTTTATATGGTGATCACTCCCCACCCCTTCCTCCAATAGCCCAATAGCCACTCACACATTGAATTGGGTAGAGTGGTGGGAGGAGGGAATTGCTGAAATCTGGGTCTGAATCCTGATCCCTCATTGCTTTTGTAGCCCCCATTGGGTGCAGAAGTGGCACTCAGCTGATGCTGTGATTTTAGTTGGCTGAGCACTGTGTACCAAGCTTTGCTTAGGCTGCAGCCACTGTCGCTGTTGATCAGCCCATCCGCCACTTGTATTTCGATAGCCCCCTTTAGAACACAGTCCCAAAATGACAAGGTTTGTCTTAACACTCCCTTTCTTCATACTTCATGAAGTCCCCTGAAACCATGCAACGTTTTGCAACCACATATTTTGATGCAAGAAACACAGAAGACACAGTGAACTTAAGCAACTAACAAAATCTGTAGTTGCAGAACAATGCATGGCTACTGTCGACTCAATTAAGTATGAACATGGGTTTTAAGACAGACCTCATCATTTTTGGATTGTGTTCTGAAGAAGACTGTTGAAATATGAGTGGTTGATGTGCCGATCAACAGAGACAGTGGCTACAACATAACTAAAGCTTAGGACACTGCACTTGGCCAACTAAAATGGCAGCATCAGCTGAGAGCCACTTGCACATTCAACAGGGGCTACAGAAGCACTGACAGACTGTGCTTCACACTCAGATTTGGGTGATCCACTCCCCCAACCACACCACCTGACACAGTATGTGACTGGGTAGTGGGGGAAGGGCTGTGGAGCAATCCCAGTATAAAGGTGGCTGCAGGTAGTGAAGACTCATTCTACACATATGGCATGGAGAACACAGCAAGGTAGGCAGTCAACACATTGTATTATGAAGACGACTGTACCCAGCTGGACAGCCAAGAACAGTACAAACAATTGATTCATTGGGAAACCTTACTAACACACATATAATTCCTCTATGCTGTATAAGTTGGATAGGTTTTGTGACACAAAAGGGTATCTACTCAGCTGTCTCACCTTCCCAGTGAGATACCATGACCATAGTACAATACCAACATTCATGAGGATTGCCCATCATGTAAAAACCATGGCTATTGACTGGATCATAAAAAGATCTAGTTTGGCAACAGTAATGGAAAGGACCCAGAACAAACATCAGTGACTGGACTAAACATCTAACAAATTTTCATAGTCCGCTTAGAGATAGTTTGTCTACTCTTGCCTGATTCTTTGTGGGGCATTGACTCTGTCTCTTGCAGTCATGTGGATTGATCTTGAAGCAGTGGTGCTACCAAACAAATCTCCAGGTTCAAACACGTGACAGCAAGAGAGCAACAGTCACAAGAAGAGTAACAATGAATGTAATCAACTTCACAGGGAAAAATGGTTCAAATGGCTGTGAGCACTATGGGACTTAACATCTGTGGTCATCAGTCCCCTAGAACTTAGAACTACTTAAACCTAACTAACCTAAGGCCATCACACACATCCATGCCCGAGGCAGGATTCGAACCTGCGACCGTAGCAGTCGCGCGGTTCTGGACTGAGCGCCTAGAACCACTAGACCACCGCGGCCGGCTTCACAGGGAAAGATATTGATAATGAGGCAAGATCAATTTTGGAAAAGGGCTCAACTTCACAGCATCACTGGCTGCTATATCAAGTACAGATTTCCACCCTTCCCAGTGATGATGTGGAAGATATACATCAGGAAACAAGCAGCATCTTCACTAGAGGTAGTCAGCCAAGGCCAGACATCACAAAAGCAAAAAGAGCTGCCATTTGGGAACTACAGAATGATCCTGAAATAGTCATTCTATGCAAGGACTAAAGAAATGCCACTATACTATTTCCCCTGCAGTGTACAACCACAAAATGTACAACCCACTCGAGGATCCAGCATACAGAAAACTGATGGGAGATATGACCAACAGAGGGAAATCATCAAAAGCTTCATTGATGAGATGTACCACCATGAAATATCAACAGCCTAGTGAAGATTCACAGACAAGATATTCCTCTACATCAAATTGTGAGTAACATAGGCACACCTATGTCCCAGCTAGAAAAACAAAAAAATCAAAATGGCAATATTAAGCCCCTATGTCAATAAATTTTAGCACCAGATCAGGAACTAAATACATTTCATTCAACAACTGCAAGAACTATACCTTTGTTCCCTCAAGTTGATCAGGAAGAAATTCAACCTGACTGACTAATCTCTTCAAATTTGTCCTGACAACATTCTTTCTCTTGAATAGTGACTATTATGAACAAATTGATTGTGTTGCCAGCAGCTGCATTGAAACCTATGCCCTCTTTCAGATATATTCATCACACATTTGTGGGGTGGCCATGTGGAAGTGAAAAACTTCAGGAGGTTCTTCAACATCTGAGCTCTCTGCACCTCAGTATTAAATTTATCTTCATGATGGAAGAGAATGTGGAAATCCTCTTTTTGGACATCTTAGTCAAGCACAAAACAGACAGCACTTTGGCACACAGTTGTTTCGGTTTACACTTATGAACACTCTTTATTCCATATTTATTGGATAGACAAACAGTTAGATGTACAGAATCAAACAGTCTAAGAGCATTCCAAGTCTGAGCTGGTAGTTGTTATCACAAGGCAGCCGGCATAATATGCAGATCATACAGAGCACCAAAGAGAACTGCTGTTCCTTGGCAGAGCCCCACTTATATCAGACTCATCCACATGATCCCACTATGTAATACGATGATTGCCTGGCATTCATCTCATAGTGGCCACATGCATCACCATCGGTGGTGAGGGCTGCAAGTGTGGATCGATTTTGGACAGTTGTGGTAACTCCATCTTGCTGTCTGAGATGGTTATATCAACAGTGTTTAAATGGAAAACCATCTACATTGGTTTGTATCCCCACACTGCCAGCTGCTATCATCCTTCAAAGCAGGAGGGTGTGCTACACACACTAGTGCCCAGGGCTCATGCAGTATTCAATGAATAAAGCCTACAAAGGGAACTCAACCACATTAAAGATGTATTGAAATGAAATGCATATAGCACAAGACTTCAGGCAGAAGTTACGGGACCAGCAAATAAAACACAATGAGGAGGATAAGACAATAGCATATCTGCCATACAATGGTGAATTATTGAACAAACTTGGCAGAATTGACATAATGTCAAATGCATTTCCCATCCACCTCCAGAAATGTGTGCCAATTAGGTCCAGTGAAATATGACATGGGGCTCTGTAATTTGGGTGTTTACCATATTCTATGTAAATGTGGTAAGGCATTCTTTGACCAGTCTGTGCAGACAACTGAAGAAAGATGCAAGGAACACAGAAGACACAGCAAAATTAAGTATCTAACAAAATCTG
This sequence comes from Schistocerca nitens, assembly GCF_023898315.1. Classification (NCBI taxonomy): domain Eukaryota; kingdom Metazoa; phylum Arthropoda; class Insecta; order Orthoptera; family Acrididae; genus Schistocerca; species Schistocerca nitens. Next base: position 799,541,630 of record NC_064616.1, on the reverse strand, counting down.
CAGTTGTAGAACATAACATGGCTACAGTGAACTCAATGAAGTATAAAGAAACAGAAGTGCTAAGACAGTTCACATCATTTTATGACTGTGTTCTGAAGGTGGCTGTCGAAATATGAGTGGCTGATGGACTAATCAATGTAGACAGTGGCCACAGAGCTTGCAACCAGTGCTCAGCCAACTAAAATCACAGTGTCAGCTGAGAGCCGCTTCCACTCACAATGGCAGCTACAGAAGCACTGAGGAACCAGGGTTCATGGCCAGCTTTTGGCCACTCCACCTGCTGCAGCATGCAACTGAGTAATGTGGGAAAGGATGGGGATCGATCACAGTCTAAAGGAGGCAGGATATAGTGGAGACATTTATTCTACAAATATCACCTGAAATAGTTGATGAGGTATGCTGCTGAAATATTGTGTTACGATGACAGCTGCACCCTGGCTGGACACCCAAGAACAGTACAATCTGTTGCCCACAAGGAGATCCTAAGATCACACAAATACATATCTGCTTATGTCAGATTCCTCTATTCAGAGTCACTTAATGAGCCATCTAACTTCTTTCATACGCAATATCAAGGAATGGGGAAAACAAATCTTTCCATACTTCTATGACAAATTTTATATCCTCACAATTCGAGTTTATGTGTCCAAGAAATTTATCAAGGGCTTCCTTACAATGTGGCTACACTATGATGATGTCATATGTGCATCTATAAAAACAGTTAGGTTTGAGATGTACAGTCTCAATAGAAATTTTCTGAAAATTGTGCATAAATATATATTGACTATTTCTGGTTCTATGTGGGACCCGAAGCCACAGAATCCACTTGCTTGTAAGAAATTCCATTGCAATGATGTCACATGGTGGTCAGAGTGCATTGAAAATGTCTAACCATGTGTGGCTCAAATTGTTGCTCCAGGAATTCCAGAAAATCTCTGAGTCATTTAGCTGAATAGTGACATTAGATTATAACTCTCCAGCAGAGGTGGCCTTTGTCATGTTGGACATCTTTCAACAATTTTGTTATCTCGTATAAGTTCTCCACATGATGGACACAGTGTTTACTAAAGACGACAGTAATTCTGCCAAATATTTAGACAGTCTATATGATAGTGTTTACTATTGTACATAGGGCACTTCTTCCTTGTGTAATTTTGGAAGCCCCTATAAGCGAGGAGGTGCTGGCACTTTAGGTTGTAGTTGTTTCATCATTACTGGTGACAAGACTGAGCTCCTCATAAGAGCAGTACTCTTCTTTATTACAGCTGATTTCGCAACCTTGATGAGTTCCTTGCATGCTGAATCTAGCAGCAGCATGGAAATTTTCTGATGGTATTCAAAGACATACAATAAGCCCATGCTCACTGCCAACTAGAGGCATTCAGATGGTACGGAGCCAAACTGACCATACTGGGACTCATGTGCAGTTTCTTCCCTACTTCCACCCACACTGTGGCATACAAATGGGATGGACGATCCCACCACCTCACCTGTATAAAGATGACCAAGTCACTGTTTCAATACTTCACCAGAGCATGATGGGAGTGACACTCATCAAAATGGAAGTCAAGAGTTTTATATTAGTTCAAGTCACCAACAAGGACAATGAAATTATATCAAGTAATATTTTATTAACATTTAATAACACAACTTGATCATTTGGTTATCCAACTAAGATGAAGTCATTATTCTGCAGATAAAGAATTATGTTATTTCTCTATCATATACTGGCGATACAAGACAATAAGTGTAGTGACTTTCCTGTCAAAATATTTATGCGTCTATGGACAGTTATTCAATAGAACTACATTAAATTCATGGCACTGGAGGTTGCTGGATACCACCTTCAAATGGAAAGATCAGTTAGCACTTCCAGTTTCAAAATATTGTTACAAAAACAGAATGCTTGGAAACTACTAGGTGTTACTTCTAAAAATAAATGTTTTAGTGACAGCAAAATATTTTTTTCTTTCCAAAAATCTAATTATGAATTTGAAATGAAGCTTTCAGTACTGAAATTCTCTGAACGTATGTTTAGTCTTCAGTGTGTGTACAATCTTAAAAATATGAGTGCATATTTTAAACACATACTGAAGGAAGCAATTCATTCATTGTATTATTGTAAATGAGAATCTTCTTTTTGCAGTGTCTGTGTTCAGCTCTACACATTGTCCACAGGTTTCATATCTTGGAGTGGACACATTAATGGCTAAATCTCCACCACTAGTGAAAGATATGTATTTTGATCAGGTGGACTTGATACTGCCTTACACCGAGGCTTCTGTAGCGTACAAGAAAAAGACATATCGTGGATCTGTTCATAACATGCAGTAAGTAAAATAGAAGTAATGGCATAGATAATACTGTTAAGATTTTAGAATCAAATGTGACAAGGATGTAACATTTTCATACTTAAGTTGAAATTATATTTTAGCATTTATTAGTTATGTAATAGTAAATCAACACCTTACCATAACTTAATACTTTGCTACTCACTCAGTTTGTAATATTCATACTTTTTTTCAGTTTAACTCCTGTTGTTCATGATATTTGTTAAGTAACCTTTCAAATATATGGTATGGTAGTTTTCAATGTAGTCATTTGTCATTTAGTGATTTAAGGTACTGTATGCTTATTATTTCACAGTTACAAGTTTCAGACTTTAATTAATAATGAAGAGCTGCACAAACAGCAAAGCAATGATTACCACATCTGACGCAAGTTCTGGAAAGATGTAACACAAACCCCTTTCCTCAGAGACTACATAAATTTTGGAATTGGAGTAATGAAAAATAGATTTTTTTCTAACCACTTATGGCTTAATTCCAATAACAATTAAGTTCATTTACATAAGGGGCTGTATACACAGTTGGGCAACTCGACTTTCTTCTCTCAAAGGCCCACCACTGTATTCAAAAATCAAGAATACTCATTATAATTAATAACTGTGCCAAGTATAAGTTAAACAACAAATTAAATTTTTATTATACAACAACAGTAGTACTATAATTCACCCAAAACTTAATCAATATTCTTAATATGAAATTACTGATGAAATAAATGTTTCATATCTAATATGAAAGTCTGTTAATGTAACTGTATACATTGTATACATAAAATGACAATTTTAAGAGATATTATATATGTAAAACCTGAGCAATGCATGAGAAGCCTCTTGAAAAGACATTGAGCAACACCATAGATTGATTCAACCAAATAAAGATTTTATTTTATTCCCCCCCCCCCCCCCCCCCTGCCCAAGTTGTCTAAGGTGAATGCTAGGATGATACCATTGAAAATAATAAGATCAACAAAGCCATCCTTGTCAAGTCTGATCTTGTGTGCCCATATGGACTTCACCACGAATGGGATGTTAGATCCAAATCATCCTTTTTCCATCCCATGTTGAATATAGTAATACTTTATGAAAACATCATCTATATAATTTTTTATGCCCATTGAAAATAGTTGGAAAACAAGAATGCTATAATGTTAATTTACAGATTGCCTAAACTGGATTGGCTGTTGCCTTCTGTGACTACTTTACATCTCTGGTTGTGGAAGGAAAAAGAGGAAAAAAGGGAGGGGGATCATGATGAGGCCACCCAGCTTAGATCGAGATCACCCTGAAGGTGCTTCATAGCTATCATGCCTTCAGATCCCCATTGTTTCTTTGATATTCTGATGTTTTACACTACCAAGAATAAGCCAGTGCAATATACTCAGATTGTCTTTTAGACTGATTTACTCCCTAAGTTAATATGGTATGGAAAGTTCTGGTAAAACATAAATAATTTAGAAAAGATGGGCATAGGAAGGAGCTATGAATGCCAATGACAATGTTGCAGATTTGTTTGTATATCTCCCTCTCAAAAGAGATGTAGTTATATGTGAGGATAAAATTAGTTCAATGTATGAGGAATGAGGTTGCAGTTTGGAGTCAGAAGGACATTATGAAAGTTAGTGTTTGATAGCAGCAATGTCATGGACATCAGGGATATTGGTTTATAATAAGGTCACATCAACAGTGACAAGAAGGGATCCTGATGATAATGGGGTGGAATGATCGACTGTTGATGAAGAAAGTGGTTTGTATCTTTAATATGAGCAGTTAGGCAATGAGCAGGTGGTTGGAGGTGTTCTTCAATAAGAGTGGAGATTCTTTCAGTGGGAACACTGTAAACATCTACAATGTGGTGTCCAGAAGTGTTGGTTTTATGGATTTTTGGAAGTATGCTAAAGGTGGCGGGGAGTAATTCGGGGTGAGGATGGAGACGGATTTGAAGAAAGATTCTGGGAGGCAGATGTGGATCAACACTGTGTGTCAGGTTAATGACCATGGCTGGTGCATGAGCAAACTGAGTGTGGTTTTTAAGTGGTTTCCCAAAGTTATTTAGACAAATGTTCGGATGTTCCCTGTTTTTTCCCTCAGAATATATGTTCACAGTTAAAAAGTCAGTCACAGAACAAAGTCTACACAATTCTCAGACAGATGGCCACAGAACTATCCTCCCTTACATAACTGATGACTGGGAAGGGTATCTGGCTGTGAACTAACATGAAATATATTTGCCAAGATATCAATGATTGGGTGAATGATAATGAAAAGAAGAAGAAGAAGGCATATGTATCACAAACACAGTGATAATTATCATTCATCAGAAAAATTTATTTTCTTTACCAATATAAACAGGACATTATAAAATTATATGAGCAGAGGTTGACATTGTATATGAGTATACATATCTAAGATAAGTATTCTAGTATGTAATCCTTCATCTACAGATGCTGTTTCCAATATTTGAGCATGAAAAGTGTCAGTATAGTACCTGGTACATTGCAAACAGTACTGTACTATCCGATACATGATCTGATTCATTATAATAGTATCTGACATGTGGTCCAGAATGTTATAAAGCAACTGTACTCGGGCTCATTCACTACCTATTTTTTACACGTGGCTGATCTTCCGAGGGGGTCAGTAGTGAACAGTTGCATTTGCACCCCTAATACTGAGTCATATATTGGCTAGCCTTTGAACAGTAGTGAACTGAATACACAATTGTCTATACAACAACCTTGCGAAAATGAGGTACGCTATACTGGTTCAGACTGAAACATATATATTTAAAAAAGAAACACTTCTAACTTTGTGGCCATGCATTTTTAAGTTCACAAATAAATCTGATCTGGATAAATAATAATCGGTGCAGTTCGTACATGTTATTTATTGTCTCACACCTACACACTTTCACGTTGTTCCTTCACAGTTTATTCGCATACACTGGTGTCCATGCTTACACTCTCGGCACTTTGCTGCTCCGAACTTACCACCACAACAGACAATGGACAAAAGAACCGATTCTCCCGCTCATATCCCCAGTCCTGCTATCAGACATGCTATCAGATTACATAATTAGGAATAACTCCATTTTTTTGGCACAGCTTCACCCCTCTCCCTTCATTTAATGATGTCTTTGCTCAAAATATGAGACATACAGATACCTGTCTGGCACTACAAAGATCAAAATTGAATGGTGTCTTCATAATAAAATGATGACTTACTTTGCAGTTGTTCTAAACATCTTTATAACTTAATTCTACTAGGAAATGTTTTGATTGAAGTACACCAGCCCAACATATTATTTCTGCTGTGTGCTTTAAATTTAAATTACGAACTACTTGGAAGTTCTCGTTTTCACATGACTTCTATTTCAATGATCCAAGGACTCATTACAAGCACACCCTAAATTATTTACTTAAGTGGTAAGTCATGTACAGTAATTATATGCAGTTATGTAACCAAGTAATTTAAACCATCTGATACTGCTGTATGCTGCCTTCTCTTTATCAGGGAAAGATGAGTCTATAAATATATTGATTTTTCTTTTTGCTTTTCACATCCCATCCATTTTTTCCATAGCTGATATTTCCATTGCCAGCAAAGCTGCTGTATGGCCATATTATCCCCCATTACCTTACAATAAGAGGAAATTAACTTGCTCATGAAACTAGGCACAGCAATTGTCTAGTTCAAAATAATTAGCACTGTTACCTTGTGCAAACATGTAAATTGATGGCAAAAAAATATCTTTGATGGTAGCCGACAATTTGCATGGTCACCGTGTGAGAGCATGTAAAGTTAATGCAAAAAATATCTTTGTGGGCAGCTGTGATGACTTTCTGTTAACAGCATTAAATTTATGGATAGTGATAAGGAAAAAGGGGTGCCATGTCCATGAAGAAGCTGACAAAATTTGTAAGCAAAAGAGTTAACATTAAGTTGATGGCACAAGGGGGAGGGACATGATGACCAGTGTGGGATTCAGGTATCTACCCTAAAGAAGAAAAAACAATGTGTCACATAAAATAATACCTATGTTATTAGGCTACAATTTTTGTAGTATTATAAAGAACACAAAGAAATAACAACTTCATGAGAATTTCACAGCTTTTGTCATACAGAACTCAACTTCAAGGCAGGCAAACAAACTCTGACAAAAATAGCTCTTACTGTGGGATTCCATTTAAAATGGTGCCAAAATAAATAAGTTATCTTGTGCAAAAAAAATGACATTGTTGCACAAAGGACATACTACACTAAATTTTTACAATAAAGTATCCATCACAATTAAAGCATCCAGTGCTTTATTTAGATGGCACAAGGATTCGGTCCCGGCTGAGGTTCGAGTCCTCCCTCGGGCATGGGTGTGTGTGTGTTTGTCCTTAGGATAATTTAGGTTAAGTGGTGAGTAAGCTTAGGGACTGATGACCTTACCAGTTAAGTCCCATAAGATTTCACACACATTTGAACATTTGAACAAGGATTCATAAACATTACACCATGAATTATTGTTGAAAAAGTGGCAATTTTAAGAAGGATTGTGAAATAAATGTGGCAGTGAATATTCAATTGTAGTGCATGCAATCAATGAAATGTGTTATTTTCTGGGTTCATTTCTCATATATGATACAAGAAACAAAACTTATGATGGTGATTCAGAAATTGGGAACAAACATTATAAGAAATATGTAGGGACTCAGCTTGTTTCAGGATTACTTGCTAGAAGTGTAGTCTGGCTTTGTTAATGCTCAGTAACTCAACAAGCAGGAGAATGAAGCACTTTCCTGTAGCCCACAGTAAAGTAAAGTACAGTCCTTTCTGACCATACATGTGACTCAGACTTAAGAAAAGTTAATTTTTTTGGGTTAGTTAAGATATAGCCATTATTTTCTGTTTATTCCATTGATAAAATCTTGCATAAAAAGTTGTGCTCTTCTGGCTGTCACCATACTATCCTGACATAAATCCCACAGCACTAAATCAGATTCTTGCAAAGAATAAGATTCATCTCTCAGAGATGGCAAAAAACTGGCGCTTTTCCTGTTGTGACATTACAAGACAGGAGAAAAGTGATGTCTCATTTTATTGTGTGTGATAGAGGAGACCAAAGCGTTGTCATTAACACATGAAACTGAAATGACACACAGTAAAGCAACAGGCACAGCTGACAAAAACAGCGACATCATCGTGAAAGATAGTCCTTTCAAAACTTCCAGTGTAGTATTGTGAGCAACTAAGATAAGATTAATGTGCTACATGTCCTATCTCTGTTCTTGTTCTTCGTGGGTATGTAATTATTATTAACAGGTTAATTCTTTCATCTTTAGCAATACCTATGTTCACATTATACAGGGCATTGGCATATAGGCATGAAATGACTAACAGCAATACAGTTGTAAGAATAGTGGCATGTATGCTATTACTACCTGCTCTCCTTGTTTCCTGGACATAAATACAACACTTCTCCTACCCTGGCAAGATCTTTGGTTTGGTTAACCAGGTAATATTAAAATGAAATTAACTCTTGTAGCTGTTTTGTTGCTATTGTTGTTGATGAGGGTGTCATTGTTGATGACAGTGTTGTTGTTTTGTTGTTATAGTCATCATTCTGAACACTGGTTTTCAGTATCTCTCCATTCTAATTCTCTTTGTGTAAGTCTTTTCATTTATGCATAACTACTGAAAACTACACCCATTCAAGCCTGGGTATCCAACCCTCTATGCACCCCCCCCCTCCCTCCCCCCACAAACTTCTTGCTCTGTACACTTTCTTCTTGTGATACATTAATATTTCTTGATGCCTGTGGAATTTCTTATTTACCTATCCCTCTTTGACATCATATCATAACATACATATCTCTTTTTTTCCAATTCAATGGAGCAATTCTTCATTAGTTACTTGATGTACCCTCCTAATCTTCATAATTCTTTTCTGCCATCATATTTGAAATGTTTCTATTCTCTACTCAACCATACAGCTTACAGTCCATGTTTTATTTCCTTATCTACATCTACATCATACTCCACAACCAAACTAACAGATACTTTTGATACCACAAAAAAGGTCCCCCATCCCTGTTCCATTCGCCAAAGCGTGTGGGGAGAATGAATGTTGGTAAGATGAAATGATAATTAAATGGACACCCTAGCTGCAAACAGGCGTTGATGTACTTCATTGGGGACATGTTGAAAATGTGTGCCCCGACCGGGACTCGAACCCGGGATCTCCTGCTTCCATGCCTCTGCCATGGAAGCAGGAGATCCCGGGTTCGAGTCCCGGTCGGGGCACACATTTTCAACATGTCCCCAATGAAGTACATCAACGCCTGTTTGCAGCTAGGGTGTCCATTTAATTATCATTTCATTTCTAGCAAAGCTGCATGGTCTTCCACGGTAACTGTTCCTTCTGGAACAGATACTACCGTCATATATAGTTAAATGTTGGTAAGCCTTTGCATTAGCTCTAATTTCTCAAATTTTCTCATTGTGGTCATTTGACAAGATGTATGTGAGAGAAAGTGATATGTTTTCCAACTCTTCCTGGAAAGTTCTCTCTAAAAATTTCAGTAATAAACCTCTGGGTGTTGCACACTGCCTCTCTTGTAATATCTGCCACCAGAGTTTGTTGAGGATCTCTGTAATATACTTGTACCAACTAAATAATGCTTTGATGAAACACAATGATCTTTATTTAATCTTTTCACTCTCTCTCTTTTGTCTGTTCTGCCTGGCAAAGATCAGATATAGATGAACAATACTCAAGAATCAGTCAAATAAGCACCTTGTATGCCATTTCCTTCGTGGATGAGTTAGATTTCCTTAAAATTTCTCCTATGAATTTCAGTCTGCCATCTGCTTTTCCTACAATTTGCTTTATGTGCTCATTCCACTTAAAGCTGCTCTGGATAGTTAGTCTTAGATACTTTACAGTAGATACAGTTTCCAGCAATTTGTCATCAATAGTGTCATTGTAAGTATCAGATTTTTTACCTATGTAAGAGTCAGGGGCACCAACTTATAAAAATATTGGGGGTGGGGGGAGGGTCGCATTCTGTGGGTCTTGTCCCAGGAAATTTTCTAAATTTTAGATGAAAAATAGTGAGTTTTTAAGTTTTTTAAGTGTTTCGGAGTCATATGATCAACATTAGAACCCCCAGAAACTGGACTCACTTGACACTCCGGGAAACTTGACAAGCCTGACACATTTTTTTGGCTTTGAAAAAAGAAACAAAACATAAACAGACACAGTATTTTTCTAAAAAGCTAATTTAATTTACTGTGATAATCATGCTTATAGACTATTACAGAGCAGTGAATATATAGCTCTGGAAAAACTGCAATTATATTTAAATAAATCCTAAACTATCATTAAAAGAATAAAACATAAAATATTGCTGTCGCACCGTAATAGCACTTTGATTAATAAGTGAGATAGCTAATTTAAGCTTACTTTGAATAAGGCTCAGGGTTCATTAAATAAAAACAATATTTCAAAGTTAATGCTTTAATACAATTAATAAAGTTAATACAGTATGCTTAATACTTTCAGTCAAAAAGTATGTTAGTAGCGGATTTTAATTGGGTCTTACACCCTAAAAATTTTTTATTATTTGAAAATAACTAATACAGTACTATAGTAATTTAGTAATACAGTACTAAACTAGTATTAATATTTTGAAACTGAAAATTTAGTGTTATGTAAGTATTCAATTCTCTATTTTATAAAGGTTTTTAATATTGCTCTAAATGCCATTATTAGGGCTAGAGTGTCTTTAGAAAGGTGCAACTGTTGACCGTCTGACTGGATAACTGAATATGAAGTCGTTGACAACTGGTCAGATATCAAATTCATCCCAAACATTTTGGTGGGCATGAAGAACAGCCAAGTTGTTCAATTGCTTGTGTCCCATTCTTGATCGTAGATACGACTTCAGATGTCTAAGGGCACTAAATGACCATTCTGCTGTTGCTCTCATGATTGGAAATACTTGGAGAAGCTTAATGCACTTCACTACTTCACATAACATTTCTCCAACTGCAGGCTCTTGTGTAATGTACTTTCTTATATCACACATGTTTTCTAAGACCAGTTGTTTTTTATTAGCAATATTGGGTAACATATTCAAGTGTAAGCGCAGTCCCTCAATGTCTAGGTCATTTTTGAAAAACTCAGTTGATTTTTCCAAATTTGTTTCACCCCTGTTTACTAAAAGCAAGCACTCTTGCTCAACTACAATGACCTGTGTGAGTCCAGTTGAAGCTAACTGCTCAGTAATACAAGATTGCACCATTTCACAAACTTCAATGTGAATATCTTTGTAGTATTCCTTAGGGGTTTTGAAAGTGTGTGGAGAGCTGGCTTCATTGTTTTCATACTTCTTTGGTATACTTCAATTCTGAGAAAGTAAAGGATCACCAACTTGTGAAAGTTTTTCTTTTAAACACAATTCCCAAAAGTGTTCAAAACTATCATGCCTTCCATTCAATATACAAATCAGGCCCTCATATATTTCTTCCACGTCAGCAACACTTAGATGAGGGCATTGAATTTTTTCATTGACATTCTGTACTGGGTTCATTGCATGGCAATAAAGACAAAAAAATAAGTCTTGAATTGTAACATTGACTCAAGGTAGCCTGCACTTTTGTAACCTGCCTCTGTTTTTCCCTCTGCAGAAAATGTTTCAAAAAACTCAAGAAGTTCTTCAAAGTTTTTCAATATTCTCAATATACTAGACGCTCACATAGTCCATTGAGTCGGGCAAAGGGCTCATAGACCAGCTTGGTCGTTGGCGCTCTCACAGCGTATGCTTCTGAAAAGTCCCATCCTTTTGTTGGATTCCCTTACAGTGTTTATTAACTCCTTGGCTAAAGCCATAATATCCCTCATAGATGTAAGATGGCGGAGACTGTCTACAACTGCCAAGTCTAAACTGTGAGCAGTGCAGTGCACATAACATCCTTTTGGTTGTATATCCAAAACTAACTTTTTTAGTCCTTTGAATTTACCTCTCATATTTGAGGCACCATCATAGCACTGTCCTCGTAAGTTATCCATTGACAAATCAAGATGAGCAAAAACGTCTTTGAAAATACTAAACATAGTTTGTGATTCTGTGTTGGGGATCTCGTAGGAGCCAATAATGTCTTTGTTGATGATTCAGGAATCATTGACAGTACGAATACAAAATGACACTTGTTCGTGAATCGAAGAATCTCTTGTTTCGTCAGCCATAATAGAAAAATGTTCAGTCTTCTTGGTTGAAGCCAATACCTTTCTGAACACAGACTTTCCTAGTAGATCAATGATACTGTTTTGAATATCATGGGATGTCCACTTATACCCCAAATGCCCTTACCAATCTTTAAACTCAAGTATGTCATCTTTTGGAGTTCCAACAATTGAAAAAATTTTAGTTTACATCTTTGTGCCCTCTAATTGCTAGTCCTTGTTGGTATAGACATTGCAAGGTAGTAAAAATTGTATCGAGAGCTAAACGGCTTTTCTTCATATCACTATCTAAATGTTGATTCAATTGGGAGGCCACACTTCAGTTAGTGATAGAATTTAGTTTCAGAACACTTTCTTTATGCATAAATGTATTTTGATGAAGATAGAATTTTTCCAAAGCCTTTTTCCAGTTAGAAAATTTAAATAGATTTCTAGCATCTGCCTCTTTGCAGGTTTTGCAAAAAACTTTTTTGGCAGAGGCTTCATATTCTAGCCATGTATATTTGATCAACCAAGACTTCTGAAATGATCTTCCCTTACCAGATTGTCCAGGTTTTGGCTGTGAACAGTTCTCGCCTGAAGACAACGAAGCAATTGATGACACAATAATTGTTGGAGGTTGGCTTGCAGTATCATCAACTTCCAAGCACGCCTTTTTGGTAATAAATTTATCCATTGCAAACTTAATTCACAATAAACTAAGAGACTAAAGTAAACAAATAAAATATAGTCATATAAAATAGTCCACTAGACACTAAAGTCAGAACTCTAAACACATCTGCAGCATGCACTGAACGAATCTATCCACACTGAATGACCGTGACAGCAGGGTGGGCTTTATATAGCCACAGCATCGTAATGTCTGAAAGTGTTAAAGCAATGTGAGGTGGAAGGCTCCAGGCACTTCCGCCCCAGTCCTTTTGATGTCACCGTGGCTGCAGTGCTGGCCCACCGGCACCAGACTTTACCCAAAGGTTTGCACACCGGGACAAATTCTAAGTGTGCCTGCAGCACCATAACACTATCATGATTCACACCACTCATTTTCAGTTAACCTACTTACTACCATAATAAGTATTTGTTTTAACTCATTACATAATCTATTTTAAAAGGTAACTATCATCAAACAAGGAAAATAAAAAATTCCAACATGATTTTGTGATGATTTTACAAAGCATAATACAACCAATCATTTTCTTAAATTATTGTGGCACTCCACCCCCCCCCCCCCAAACAAGTATTTTAGAGAGGTGCTCAGGCCTCTTCAGGCCCTTCAGGCCCCATGGAGTTGATGCCTGTGGTAAGAGTAATATGTTCCATTTATTTATGCTCAGGGTCTGCACCATTTATCAAACCTTTGCAGATCATTCTGCAAATCATTACTGTTGTCTGGTGTTGCTACTGTTTGTATAGGCAACTGCATCATCTGTAAACAGTCTTAAGGGCTTTCTGAGACTTTCTACTAGATCATTTATATTCATATGACCTTGTTATAAAAAATACCTTCATTAAGGACTAACTCAGAATTAAATTTACATTTAATGTTAACACATTTGCCTTTTTGAGAAATGCTTTTCTTACTACTGCTAGTCTACATTTCATATCATCTTTACTTTATTCATCATCAATTATTCTGCCACCCAAATAGCAAAACCCATCTAATACTTTTATCGTCTCATTTCCTAATCCAGTTATGCTCAGTGACACCTGTGTTAATTTGACTACACTTTATTTTACCCTTATTTCATACTTTTATTTATGTTAACATTATAACCTTTATTCCGTTAAAGTGATCTGAGGTCTTTACTGAGTGTGTGAAAATGAAAATTTCATCAGCAAACATAATGTCTTATTTCATCTCCCTTGAGTTTCCTTCCCAGATTGCTTCCTTATTTCTTTCACTGGTTGATCAATGGACACACTGAATAGTATACTGGGCTATACTGTATATCACTCCCTTCTCAATTACAATTTGTCAATGGAGTAGTAGTAATAGACAGTGTGGTTTCTATACAAATTGAAGACAACCTTTCCATCCTTGTATTTTATTCCTGATGTTCTGCATATTCCAAAAAGTGTATTCCAGTCACAATTACAAGAACCTTTTTTTCTAAATCTACACTGATGGCTGTTAACATTTTAACACATTGAAAATGGCTGCAACAAATTAAACTGCTGTAAAAAGTACTAGATTCTCAGATATGTAAATTGTTAGCATTTCAGTTCAACCACATAAAGTAGATAGCAGTACCATCATCTGCATTGTAAGTAGAAATAAAATTGTGTACTGGGATTCTCATTCAGAAATTGTATTAGTATTTTGTTTGTGGGAATTGCATTTGGCACATCAAAATTCAACATTGGCAGGACTGGGACCTATTAAGACTATGGTTTATTGTACCATGATACTGCTGGTTGCATTAGGCAGGATCCCCTGACTGGCTTCCTGAACCCATTAATTCCATGTTTGCATGACATACTCAGTTCCATACAGTATCTCAATGACTCCAAATAAGTAACACCTGATAAGACATGAACACTGTTCAGTCAGCCCTGCACGATCACACAGCCGGATCATATACCTGGAGTCAGGTAATTGGCTAATTTTTAATGAGAATAGTATTGACACAGATAATGAAATGACATCTGGAGCATAACCAACTATCATCACACCAGCCACTGTCATGGCCTTTCTTAATGTGACAGTGCAGGCTGTGGAGCATATACAAGGAAATAAGTGAAATATTAATAATGGACAAAGTTGCAAAAATGGGTGGAGTGATACACTTCCACAATCCTCAAAAGAATGTGTACCACATTTGGAACAAACTGAAGACTTTAAATCAGGGAATAAATATAAATGGACAAAAGTGGCATACATACAGTGAAAGAGTACAGAAACAGCATAGTAGTGAAATCAATCCTCCCAAAGAAGAGTTCCTCATTACTGGCGATCGTATGCTGAAAAACATCAAAGTACCAGACACAAAAATTGATGTTTGCTGATACTTGTCAGATCATAAGAAACAAGGGAAATTAAAGGTGCTGATGGGGATGTTAAAGAACCTGAACGACTTCCAACCAATAGTAAACATAAAATTATAAATAGAATTGAGTGTACACATATCATGCACTCTAATGTAAATAGATTAACTGCTTAATAATCTGGTGACAAAAGCTCTAAAGTAGACAAGCTTGAAATTTTTTGTCCGAGATTAAAAATGTTAAAGTAATTTGTTTAAATGAACACTGGCTTAGAAAAGGTACAATAAAAATCTTAAGTAAAACTGGTAACTTTAAGGTAGCTACCAGCTTTTGTAGGAAGAGTAAGTTATGTGGAGGTTCATGCATATTTATTCATTCACATTTAGATTACCATGTAAGAAGTGACTTTAACTATTTAAATGAAGAGTGTATTTTTGAGGATTGCTGTGTCGAATTAAGGAACCTAAATGTTGTTATAATCTCAATTTACAGAATCCCAGGGACAGTCACAACTGAGCATTTCCAATGTAAATTTCAGTTTTTGCTAGAACACCTTAGTAAAAAAAACTGTAATTGCTGCTGATTTCAATATCAGTGTGTTGAGTGAAAATGGTGACGCATCAAAATTCATTGACTTAATAAAAAATAGTTTCAAATTTAATTTTTCAGAATCAATCAGGGAGAATGCTCAGTCAGCAGCATGTACTGACAATATTTTAACAAATTATGTTTTTGAAGATCTAAATAAATATTGTTTAGATTTAGGAATTTCTGATTATTCAACACTATTCACTGAGTTGTTGAGATCAAGTAAGGGAGTTCTGTGTAAAAAGGTCTATGTAAAATGAAACTTAAATCAGGGAAACATGATTTCATTTCATGACAGGCTGATTGAGACAGAATGGCACTTCGCCAAAAGTATTTCAAAATCTGTAAATTTTGAAGCAGTCTTAAATAGTTTTTTAAATGATTTCAATCAAATGTTTCCACCTAAAACTTGTTTTAATAAAGAAACAAAAAATTGAAATGTATCACCAAAGGTATAAAAATCTCCAGTGCTAAGAAAAAGCAGCTACAAATGAACTACAATATAATAAAAATACTGACTTTGTTGAATATCTTAGACGATACAAAATTACATTTAAGAAAGTTGTCAAGGGAGCAAAGGAAATGGCAAATAATAGTTTAACTTTAAGACATGAGAATAAATCAAAGGCAGTGTGGTCAGTTGTGGAATCTGAATTAGGTATTAAAGCATCTAGTCATGAAATTTGTAAAATCAAGATTGAAGATAAGGTTATTGTGAATCCAACTCAAATTTCAGAATACTTCAATTAATCCTTCATTAATGTATCAAAACAGATAGCAGTGTTGCAGATTATGACAACAAAGTACATCACTTTGGACTTGATCAAATGTCAAAATGTTTCACAGAATTTAAAGCCGTGTCAGGGACAGAAGTAGAAAACATTATATCAACATTGAAAAACAAAAATTCTTCATGTTTAAAAGGGTATCCCCACAAAAGTTCAAAAATAAAATAATAGGACACCAACTATCTTTAATAATAAACCAGTCTTTTAAACATGGACGTTTCCCAGCGGTACTAAAGTATGCAGAAGTAAAGCCTCTGTTCAAAAAAGGGCCAACAGAGAATATGCGAAATTACCATCCAATATCTCTTCTCCCATTCCTGTCAAAAGTCCAGACTCAAAATTTTATTGAAAAATATAAGAGTATTTTTGTGTTCTCACAAAAGTTTTTGACTCAGTAAATTATGCACTTCTTATCCACAAACTTGCCAAGTACAGAATTAGTGGTACTGCTTTACAGTGGCTTACTTCATATACTTCATACCTGTGAAATAGGAAACAAAGAGTGATTGTCGCTATGAATGCAGCAAATTACTTTTCCAAATGAAAGACAGTAATACAAGGTGTCCCTCAAGGTTCTATTCTAGGACCTATTTTGTTTCTATTCTGCATTAATGACCTATCAATCAATATAAATGCCTCATCAGTCTTATTTGCACATGACACGACTGTATTAAGTGAATAACAGGAGCCAGAAACTATTCCTATCACCATCATCAATACAGTAGATCATTTAGAAGCTCGGTTTCATATCAGTGGATTAGCCCTAAACATACCAAAAACCCATGTGGTCCAGTTCAGAACAAAACAGTCAAGATCCCAGGAAATTAAAATAAATCACAGAAATCAAAATCTAGAAGAAGTGCATACTGTGAAACTTTTAGGATTCAATCTAGACAAGAATTTAAATTGAAATACACATGTTGAATATCTATTAAACAAACTATGTAGCTTTGCATTTGCTATGCAAATATTAGCTAATGCCATTGATATGGACACAAGGACAATTGCATACCACAGCAACTTCCAGTCAGTTATTAGGTATGGTATTGGTTTTGGGGAAATTCGAGCAAGTTAATATGCATACTGAAATTACAGAAAAGAATTGTTAGAAAGATGTGTGCTGTACACCCAAGAAAATAATGTCACCCATTATTTAAAAATCTGAAATTATTAACAGTGCCCTCCCTATATATCTATTTTACAATTTTTTTTCACAACAATTTAGAATTGCACTAGGAGGACTGCTTTGATCACACTTACAATACAAGAAATAAAGGAAGGTTTATGCTGCCTGCTCATGATTTCTACATCTACATCTACATATCTACATACATACTCTGCAATCCACCATACAGTGCGTGGCGGAGGGTACCTCGTACCACAACTAGCATCTCCTCTCCCTGTTCCACTCCCAAACAGAACGAGGGAAAAACGACTGCCTATATGCCTCTGTACGAGCCCTAATCTCTCTTATCTTATCTTTGTGGTCATTCCCCAAAATGTAAGTTGGCGGCAGTAAAATTGTACTGCAGTCAGCCTCAAATGCTGGTTCTCTAAATTTCCTCAGCAGTGATTCATGAAAAGAACACCTCCTTTCCGCTAGAGACTCCCACCCGAGTTCCTGAAGCATTTCCCTAACACTCACATGATGATCAAACCTACCAGTAACAAATCTAGCAGCCTGCCTCTGAATTGCTTCTATGTCCTCCCTCAATCCGACCTGATAGGGATCCCAAATGCTTGAGCAGTACTCAAGAATAGGTCTCACCAGTGTTCTATAAGCGGTCTCCTTTACAGATGAACCACATCTTCCCAAAATTCTACCAATAAACCAAAGACGACCCTCCGCCTACCCCACAACTACCATTACATGCTTGTCCCACTTCGTATCACTCTGCAATGTTGTGCCCAAATATTTAATCAATGTGACTGTGTCAAGTGCTACACTACTAATGGAGTATTCAAACGTTACAAGATTCTTTTCCCTATTCATCTGCATTAATTTACATTTATCTATATTTAGAGTTAGCTGCCATTCTTTACACCAATCACAAATCCTGTCCTAGTCATCTTGTATCCTCCTACAGTCAGACTACAACAACACCTTCCCGTACACCACAGCATCATCAGCAAACAGCCACACATTGCTATCCACCCTATCCAAAAGATCATTTATGTAAATAGAAAACAACAGCGGACCTACCAAACTTCCCTGGAGCACTCCAGATGATACTCTCACCTCCGATAAACATTCACCATCAAGGACAACGTACTGGGTTCTATTACTTAAGAAGTCTTCAAGCCACTCACATACTTGGGAACCAATCCCATATGCTTGTACCTTAGTTAGGAGTCTGCAGTGGGGCACCGAGTCAAATGCTTTCTGGAAGTCACGGAATATGGCATCCGTCTGATACTCTTCATCCATGGTTCACAAGATATCATGTGAAAAAAGGGCGAGGTGCGTTTCGCAGGAGCGATGCTTTCCAAAGCCGTGCTGATGCATGGACAGCAACTTCTCTGTCTCAAGGAAATTCTTTATATTCGAACTGAGAATATGTTTGAGAGTCCTGCAACAAACCGATGTTAAGGATACTGGTCTGTAATTTTCAGGATCTGTCCTTCTACCCTTCTTATATACAGGCATCACCTGCACTTTTTTCCAGTCGCTCGGGGCTTTACGTTGGGCAAGAGATTCGCGATAAATGCAAGCTAAGTAAGGAGCCAATGCAGTAGAGTACTCTCTGTAAAACCGAATTGGAATCCCACCAGGATCTGGTAATTTACTTATTTTTAACCCATTCAGCTGCTTCACAACCTCAGGGATGTCTATCACTATGTCCTCCATACACGAATCCGTACGAGACTCAAACGGCGGTATGTTTGTACGATCCTCCTGCGTGAAAGATTTCTCAAATGCTAAACTTAAAATTTCAGCTTTTGTTTTGCTGTCTTCTGTTGCCAGGCCAGCCTGATCAGTTAGTGACTGGATGGAAACCTTCGACCTGCTTACCAATATTCATAAGACCAGAATTTCCTTGGGTTTTAAGCAACATGTTTTGCTAAGGTATGATGGTGGTAGTGGTTGAATGCTTTGTGCATTGCTCTTTTTACAGCAGCACGAATCTACTAACTTTTGCCTGCCCTCATTCTCCCGATCTTTCTTGTACCACAAGTGCAACTGTCTTTGCTTCCTGAGCATTCTCCAAATTGCGCTGTTAAACCACAGTGGGTGATTTACAATGTGTTTAAAATTTGCCCATAATTCTTCCATGTCCATCGTACCAGAAGTAAATGAAGTCAATTCATTTACTAAGTGGGATGCTAACAACTGCTTATCTGCTCTTTCTAGTAAGAATACTCTCCTAGCCTTCTTGACTGACATTTTAACTTTCATAACCATAGTCGTAATGACAACATCATGATCACTAATCCCTGTCTCAACACTGACACCGTCGATGAGGTCTGGTCTGTTCATGGCTACCAGATCTAAAATAGTTCCATTACGCGTTGGCTGTCGATTTAGCTGCTCAAGACAGTTTTCGGATAATGTGTTCAAAAGTAATTCACACGACGGCTTGTCTGTGCCACCTGTAATGAATCCATAGACATCCCAGTCTATACTAGGTAGGTTGAAGTCGCCTCAGACTAATATAGCATGATCCAGGTACTTCTGCGATACAGAATGTCGACTCCCTTTGAATGATCCTAGAACTGTCATGGTGGAACCTGGTGGCCGGTAATAACACCTAACAATTAACTTTATATCTCCTTGCCCTGTTAAACGTGTCCAGATAACTTCACAATCACACTCTACTTCGACCTCAGTAGACACAATATTTTTGTCAACTGCAATGAAGACACTACCTCCTATGGTGTCTAATCTGTCTTTCTGATACACGTTCCAACCCTCACTAAATATTTCGGAACTTCCTATCTCAGGGTTCAGCCAGATCTCAGTCCTCAGAATAATTTGCACGCCACACACTTCCTGGAGTGCAGTAAATTCAGGAACTTTATTCCGAACACTGAAAATTTACTGCTAATATCTTGATAGCTGAAGTGTCTTTACACTGAGCACGTCCTGACTCCCCCCCTGCCTGCACATCGACTGGTGAGTGTTCATCAGGACACCTCGCACTACTGCCTAGCCTAAAAAACCTCCATGTGCACGCCACAAGTACTGTGCTACCCGAGTAGCCGCTTCCTTTGTGTAGTGCACCCCTGACCTATCTAGGGGCATCCTACAATTCCCCACCCAATAGTGCAAGTCTAGAAATCTGCAGCCAAGACCATCACAGAGTCGACAAAGCCTCTGGTTGAGACCCTCCACTCGGCTCCAAACCAAAGGACCCCGATCCACTCTGGGAACGATGCTACAAATAGAGAGCTCTGCTTGCACCCCGTGTGAGAGGTCAGCAGTCTTCACCAAATCCGCCAGCCACCTGTACGAACTGAGGATTGCCTCAGAACCAAAGCGACAGGCATCATTGGTGCCTATGTGAGCAACTACTTGCAGATGATTGCACCCCGTATGCTCGATAGCCACAGGCAAGGCCACCTCCACGTCTTGGATGAGGCCCCCTGGCAGACAAACCGAGTGCATGTTGGATTTCTTTCCAGCCCTGTACACTATTTCCCTGAGGGGCTCCATCACCAGTCTAACTTTGGAGCTCCCAATAACCAGCAAGCTTTTGCCCCCGTGTGCCTGCTCGGGCCCTGCTGAAGGAGCGGCCACCTGCCCACTGACAGGATGAATGGGTGAGGCCAACCAGCCAGCCTCCACATTGGCCCTCCGCCTCGAGCGATGCGAACGCGTTGCAGTCTGCCACTCACCCTGAGGGGAGGGCGGCACCAACACGCCGGGTACACTAGAAGGTGCCTCGGTGGCTGAGTCAGCGGACGCAGCAAGCCACACCTGGGGTGTCTCAAGAGACGCGCCAGACTCTCGGCCGTCACTGCACCTTGAGGCAGTAGCCTGAAGGCGGCTGACCGTGGCCAACAGCATGCTCAAACTGCTTGCGAACTGTGACCAGTTCCTCCTGTGCCCGCACAGAGCATGCACACATCCTATCCATCCTACTGCTAATATCTAATGACTCCACGAATTTATACTCTACGGCTATCAATAAGCAATATTACTCCTCTCAAATACGAGAATATGCAAGGATTTTATGTAATTAAATATGAAAACACACAAACACTCGGAAAGAAATTAAGAATCAAACTACAAAACAAATATGAAAGCTAAATATGCAACTCGCTACTGCACTGCTGCTGCACTGATATTTCACCAGCAGCTGCTCAAGGCTCACTGAGCTGTTTCAAGAGCGCACTGGCTTTCCAAAACAAAGAACTGACTAACGACTCCGCGGATTTATACTCTACAGCTATCAATAAGCAATATTACTCCTCTCAAATACGAGAATACACAAGGATTTTATGTAATTAAATATGCAAGTGCACAAACACTAGGAAAGAAATTAAGAATCAAACTACAAAACAAATATGAAAGCTAAATATGCGACTCGCTACTGCACTGCTGCTGCACTGATACTTTAAAATTGTATGCTCAAACATTCCAGTATATGGGACTGAAAATTTACTACAGAACATTCTGTGTATGAATCTACATGCATGCTCATAACTTAAGGATAATTGCAGAATGTGGTGCCACACAACGTGGCACTAATAGCATAGGCACATAGGGAACATGCACGACACAGATCTGCAAGCCCACGGTATTGGTGATAAGTTGAGAAAACCATCCCAAAACGCATGTGCTACAAAACGCCATTGTTCCCTGTGCATGTGCCCTGACGTCAATATGGCATATGGTCACCATGCACATGTACACAGGCCACACAACGGGTTGGCATACTCTGGATCAGGTGGTCGAGCAGCTGCTGGGGTATAGCCTCCCATTCTTGCATCAGTGCCTGTCGGAGCTCTTGGAGTGTCATAGGGGTTTGAAGATGTGCAGCAATACATCGACCGAGACCATCCCAGATGTGCTTGATGGGGTTTAACTCCAGAGAACAGGCAGGTCACTCCATTCACCTGATATATTCTGTTTCAAGGTACTCCTCCATGATGGAAACTTGGTGGGGCCATGCGTTATCATCCATCAGGAGGAAGTTGGAACCCACTGCACCCCTGAAAAGGTGGACATACTGGCGCAAAATGACATCCCAATACACCTGATCTGTTACAGTTCCTCTGTCAAAGACATGCAGGGGTGTACGTGCACCAATCATAATCCCACCCCACACCATCAAACCACGACCTCCAGACAGGTCCCTTTCAAGGACATTAAGGGGTTGGTATCTGGTTCCTGGTTCACGCCAGGTGAAAACCCTGCGAGAATCACTGTTCAGACTATACCTGGACTCGTCCATGAACATAACTGGGACCACTGTTCCAATGACCATGTACTGTGTTCTTGACCCCAGGCTTTACGGCCTCTCCTGTGACCAGGAGTCAGTGGACAGTGGAATGCACCTTGCAGGTCTCCAGGTGAATAAACCGTGTCTGTTCAGTCATCTGTAGACTCTGTGTCTGGAGACAACTGTTCCAGTGGATGCAGTAAGGTCCTGAGCAAGGCTACCTGCAGTACTCCGTGGCCATCTGCCGGCACTGATGCTGAGATATCAGTCTTCTTGTGGTGTTGTACACTGTGGACATCCTGTAATGTAGCACCTGGACATGTTTCCTGTCTGCTGGATTTGTTGCCATAATCTTGAGATCACACTTTGTGGCACATTGAGGGCCTGTGCTACAACATGCTGTGTTTGACCAGCCTCCAGTCGCCCTAGTATTCTACTCCTCATAACGTAATCAATATGTGTTCTTTGAGCCATTTTCAACACACCGTCACCATTAGCACATCTGAAAACGTCTGCACATTTACTCACTGCACCGTTCTCTGACATGCACCAAAACACCTCTGCGTATGTGGACTGCTGCCAGAAGCACTGTGCAATGACTGCAGGTCAAAAGCACCTCATGGTCATACCCCAAGGTGATTTAAACCTGCAAACCACCCACCAGAGCATTCTTTCATCATGTATCAGCATTATCCTTAATTTATGAGCATGAGTGTATATTCACTGAAAAGAAAGCTGCACAATACACTACTTCAGTGATGCTACTACGCAGTTGAACGATTCATGTATGATGAACAGAATATTTGAGCAGCATGTAGTTTATCAATTGTCTTATTGTTGAAATATGTGAAGTTATCTTTTCATTAAACATTAATGTTCAAATCATCTTATTAATCATAGTTTTATATCAGTGAAATGGTATAAACCGTATTTTGACATGTCTCCTGTATTGTAATCAAATGATTAGCTTATGTATGTTATGAGACAAATAAATCACAATTCACAATATCTGGTACTGGGATGCCAAGAGATTGGTGTGCCAGCCCTCACCAGTCACTACAGTCAATAAACTCTTCTGTGAGTATTAATAAGACATTTGAAGAAGGATGCTTCCCAGATGCTCTAGTAAAGTATACAGTAGCAAAGCAATTGTTCAAGAAAGACTCAAAGGAAGCTCTAGGTAATGAACAACCAGTAATTCTTCTCCCAATCTTCTCAAAAGCATTTGAAAAAATTTTTGCAACTTAGATCCAGAATTTTATAGAGAAACCTAATTGTCTGATACCAGGTGTGCTGTGAACATGACCTCTATGACATCAGGTGCTCTGTGGGTATGCAGATTAGATTGATGCTGAATCTGTCACCTCAGATCTTACAAAATGATAGATTAGCCTCATGGCACTAATATGCTACTTTAAAAATCAGCCTCCACACACCTTAGAAAACATTGTTTGATAAGATACAAAGGAATTATAGACATTGGCTGCAAGTAGGCAAGGTAACTGGCTGGGAATCGGAGAACCCGGGTTTGAATCTCGAAGAAACCTAGCAGATATTCTTCTTTTTGTTTGTATTTTTCCATATGTCAACTGATAGGTACAGAAGGGTTAATAAGGTAAGTAAATCAATAAGGAATGATAATAATCAGGTGGGCAAATAAATTTCTCAAACCTCTTGGGATAGTGAACAACTAAAATGTTACTCCAGGTCACTTTACAATGGCTATTCCAGTTACTGTTACGTGTCCTCACTTTTCTTCGAGCGACTAGATGGATGGTACTTGTCATATAAACATTCGAATCAAATGTACTCATGACACCAAGAACATCTAATGAATGCCATCTTTTGACAGCTATACTGTTCCTTCCGAAGAGTTGGCAGAAAACAAACTTGGTTTACATTAAAAATTTGTCTTTTTCAGGAATTAATTTTGATGCATACCACGCATACAATATTATTGCCTGAAAAATCGGTGTTTAAAGTTGGTTATGAATTATGCTGTAAATAGTTATTGCATCCGTGCAGTAGTGCAATTCCCACTGGGTTTCCAGAAGCACACTGCAATTCTGAAGCCTGGAAATAAAGTTTTTCACCCGGCGATAGAAATAAACATCACATGGCTGGCACACAGGTGTTCAGTTTGATGGTATTACTTTTACTGTGCATGTTGGCTGACCCTTGCCATCTATAAACATTGTGTAGTATTGTAGTATTAATTTGTCCACTCCAGGAATCCAATATTAGACAAAACTTGTTATCAGAAATGTATGGTTTTAAAACATTCTCAAGAAATGTTCTGTAAATTGCATTTGTCAGTTTCCTGGATTTAGAGCTGTTAATGTAAACATA
Source organism: Schistocerca nitens (assembly GCF_023898315.1). Taxonomy (NCBI): domain Eukaryota; kingdom Metazoa; phylum Arthropoda; class Insecta; order Orthoptera; family Acrididae; genus Schistocerca; species Schistocerca nitens. The sequence goes on along the minus strand of NC_064616.1, from coordinate 799,516,958 downwards.
TTTCAATGAGCCGGTTGAACGATTGACCTCTTCCATAACCCGAGGACAAAATGTAACATTCGTTTCTTGTAAACACAGGAAAACCTTAGGCAACACTTTTCCAGAGGCTGTGATGGCATATTGCACTGTGTACGAATGTGTTAGTTTCTTTTTACTACCAACTGCGACAAGAGTTCGTTTTTCTCCCTTATGTGATAACGTGCGTCAAATGTTCACCCGATACTCGCATCCTGTTTGACCGTTGTTGATCATGTAATCACGATTAACACCGGTCATAAGTAATTCCATTTGCATGTTGAAAAGAGTCGCCACTTTCTGTATATCTTCTATATTTTGTACCTCCTTCTAAGAGACGTATTTAGTGATGTGCCGTTAACGAATTTTATACTACGATTTGAAATTTCTTGCCCAGGATAATGATGCAGCAAACGTAAAATCCTTGTTGGCCGTATATTGAAGCACTGCACCTGCAGCCCACTCCTGAAGTATTCTCGTTGTTACATTCTCGTTACGACAATGAGATTCAACAAATCGGTTGTATGTCCACTTATTTATCGCCTGGTATTTGTCGTATCTTGTCCCTCCTTTAACGATATCTCTTTCCCACAATTTCAAGTCCTTCTTCCTTCTCAGGACTGTTGTTGCTCCATTCTTTTGCAGTGTTTGTAAGTTCCAGTTTGGATGATTCCTGGCTATCACTACCGCCTTTACTTTTACTTCAAGGGATATAGTGCCGTAGTTCAATCGTTTAGTAACCAGTTCGTAGTACTCATCGGGAACAGATGAGGCACATATTGCCAGTGACGTGGAGATTTCCAAAGTGTTATGACCATTTTGCGATTCACTTGTCAGGATATCTTCCACTGGATCAACTTCTGCTTCATCTTCATGGTACAGTACTTCAGTATCAAGTCATTTCATTCGTCAGCTCCAAAAATCGCTCGAAGATAGCTGCTCCTATCAATCTGGAATGACGAGAAACAGAACTGCCTGCTTCCGGTAGTGCATTGATAATGCATCTGTCTTGCAACACTTTTACAAACAAAAACACAGCATCAGTAACTTCCCGCTTGCCATCATCTGTGAAAGGCTCCCAACTATATATTACAGCGTTAGTCGAAAGGTGTACATCCTCCATTATTCAGATTATGCACCTGAAAGATATGACACAACAAACAATAACTAGTTACTATGGCATAAATAGACAAGGTAGTTATTACAAACTACATACAGTATTCGTCATACATTACTTACGGAAGAACACTGTATTCATTCACAAAAAGTATTTCATTCGGCGCATTAATGATGGAAAAATCTCTACATGTATCCGCGAGGTTTGCAGCAGCCTAATGACAGAAAACAACTCTTTCCAATTGACTTCTATAAGGCTCGTGCTGGACACCTTCACTCTTCCAGCTTCACAACTATGATATGACGAAGAGGCCGGCGGAGGTTCGAGTCGTCCCTCAGGCATGGATGTGTGTGTTTGTCCTTAGGATAATTTAGGTTAAGTAGTGTGTAAGCTTAGGGACTGATGACCTTAGCGGTTAAGTCCCATAAGATTTCACACACATTTGAACATTTCTGAACGAAGAGGCAACCGGGACAACATAACTCTCCCCGCGTGCATTCTGTCCCGTGTCTCGCTGTAAACAAGCATTGCGCTGTTGGCTATCTGTGATCCCTCATGAGGAATTCGCAGCACTCTTACTCGGAGTTGTTTTCATGTGATAAGGCTTAAAAGTTTAATACTTTACTAACACACGGCCTACCTTATTACTGTCATTCCTTTTTGATTTACTTACCTTATTAACCCTCCTATCCCTATCAATTGAGATATGGAAAAATGCAAACAAAAAGAATAACATCCACTAGGTTTCTTCGAAATTCGAACCGGCGTTTTCCAATTCCTAGCCAGTTACCTTCGCCATTGCGCTGTCGGCGAAAAGCGTTTTCCATGTGGATACAGAAGCAACAGTTGTAAAAGTTTCTTTCTTCGATTTCTGGAAAAGTTTGCATTTGCAAACCGCATACCTGATGATGAAAAACGCTATATTTACAATTATCTATCGATCCCTCCAATTTTGAGTTGATTGCTCCTCATAAACTTTAGGGGTGATTTTCTCAAAATTTTCGGGGGTGTTGACCCAAAATATCTTAAGAGTCCTTCATTTTAGGTTGTACACAAGCGACCTGCCAAATTTGAGCTGAATTGGTTGGCCATGTCTTATGCCTTCCCCTTGTAAGCAGATTCAGAAGGATGAAGGTTGCAATAATTACTTGGAGATGAAGAGGTTAGCACAGGATAGAGTAGCATGGTGACCTACAAAAAACCAGTCTTTGGACTGAAGACCGCAACACTTATGGGAACCATACCTAAGAACGCACAGTTAAGGAATAACTGTAAATATCTGGGTTATTATCAATAGGAAAACTTTAGGTTTATATTTATTAACACAAAATTTACATATTCAGAAAACTACAGCAGCAAAAAGGCAATACTTTTATTAAAATTTTCAAAAATACAAAAAATGGGAAGTGCACATTCTTTCATTCACCTGCACTTAAGAGTATGCAAAACATACCCAAAGAGTACCCATTTAGCAAAAGTCCACAAATGATGAAAACTCTTCATGCCACCATCTTCCACACTTAATGAACTGGATCCAGTCCTCTGGAAATTCCAAAATCTATGTTCTCACCTCACATCTTTCAGTCTTTTCCTTAAGGCAGAGCCCTTCGACCAAGAGCAGTGGCAACCTTTGTTTGTTTTCTCCATTTACAATTCATTGTCTAGCCTTACTGAGAAGCTCATCAGTTTGTATGGGCTTTGTGTCCAATTTTTGAACTTAATTTGAAGTCAATTAGAAACAAAACCTATCCATCAGACTCAACAGTGCACTCAAGAGGTACAAATCTGCAGTTGTGCCCCCTAAAGAGAAACTGAATGAGGTGGAACAGTGATTAGCACACTGGACTCGCATTCAAGAGGAGGACGGTTCAAACCCATGTCCGGCCATCCTGATTAAGGATTTCCATGATTTCCTAGATCACTTCAAGCAAACACCAGGATGGCTCCTTTGAAAGGGCATGACCCACTTCCTTCTCTACCCTCCCCTAATCTGATGGGTCTGATGAACTCTCTGTTTGTTCCCCTCCCCCAAATCAGCCAACCAATCAATCCTAATGAGAAGTCATGCACCCTTTGGGGACATTATATGTGCGAACTTTTGTACAGAAACAATGATTCCAAGAGAAGTCAACAGATTGTTGCACACACATTTGCAAAACATGTGGATGCAGTATGGTAGATTGCAAGCCAGCCTTTCAGAATGCAATCAAGAACTAAAGATTATTGCTCATGTATTCCGTGTATAACTTATGCAATAGAGTACCAGAACTACATCAAGAAATCTGAAAAGTGATTCTTACCTGTTTCACTTCAGAAACACAAGATTTCTTCACACAACTTCTATGAGGTATTTCTGATACCACTCTGAACACAACTATGTCATTGGTGAGCTGATCAGTCTAGTCAACTGTCAGGAACACAAGATGTACTCTCTTCGGGACTGCACACTTGTAGGTACATTCTCTCTCTCTCTCTCTCTCTCTCTCTCTCTCTCTCTCTCTCTCTGTGTGTGTGTGTGTGTGTGTGTGTGTGTGTGTGTGTGTGTGTGTGTGTGTGGTTTTCAACATGTTCAAGAGAACAGACACTACATACATTTTATAAGTTCTGAACTCATCAGGGGTCCTGCCTATTGCTTATGGTTGAAGGATCTGTGAATAGATGGATAATTTACTTTAACAGTGTGGAAAAATTACTTGGGACACATAAACATTGGGGTTATAAAACAATTTGAGAACGAATGTAAATAATTATAATAGGAATACGAAAATGAATGGTTTTTAGGGTCACTATAATTGAGGTGGTGCCCAGACATATGAAGGACATCAATTACATTTTCAACCATGATTGCAAAACTATGTAACTACACAAAGAAATGAGTGTGAACCCAAAAAGATCACACAACAAATCAGTGAATAAAGAAAGAATCAGAAAGAAACTTCATCAGGCAGGTGAGCTCCAATGAACTAACTCAATAATGAAACAAAAAACATGAGTGTTAACAGAAAAGATCCATTTGAAGCAAGAACTAGATTGCAGAAAACTTTCATACCAGTGCATGAAGCACATAGATTAAGACAGGAAGATTGAAAGTAGAAACCAGGAATGAAGTCCTCTTTTCCGATTTCTGAAGTAGGGAGTGCACATTGCAAATGTAGTCTTACTGTGATTGCCATCAAGGAGCCTCTAGGTAAGTCTTTGTGTACTGAACTGTTGCTAATGTGAAGTGACTGCAAATTGTGTATCTCATCATCCTCCTGATTACTGGAAGCAGATGTGAGTAAGTCCTAAAGTGAAACTTCAAAGACCTGGTAGGAGACTGAAGTCTAGAAAAACACATATGAGCATAGAGTCCTGAGAAAAATCACCTAGTAGAAGCTCAAACTAGAATACAAATGCCAATCTCCATTTTCATAGCCTTCCTTAAGACTAAAAAAGGCACCTAGCATAGTCTTTTCTATCCATCCCAGAAAGAGCATAAGTGCTCTTCCAATGAGTGTTATATAATTCTGTGCACTAGCTCTCACTATAAAATTAAAGATGTAGCCACCAATGAGATACATATATGGGGGGAAAGGAACAGAGTGTTGCGTCATTCCCCCATCCAGACTTGTTTGTTGGAAATTCTGGAATTTTTGTAGGGCTTCACACAGTACTCCCATGGCAAGGGCAAAATTTGGAAATTTGCAGTGACTATATATTTTGTTAGAGAAATGTGTCTGAAGACCACACACAGAAGGATAACGGCAAGCGGAGAGCTGAGGACTCCACCCAAAGTTTACTAACAAGCAAAGTTCTCACACCTCTCCATTAATAGTTTCCCATTCTACTCTACAGGACACCAGTCTTCCATTCCCTCACTCTTTGTCTGCAGAAGCTGAGCCAAGAGGATAATACCTCAAAGGCTCACTGAAAAGTCCATATGGTCAGCGGGCATGAGACCTGCAGTCTGAGTGACTGGAAGCTCTTCCAAGGAATGCAAAAGTTTCACCTGTTTTCAACCAAGCAGAAAATAATTCCATTGATTGAGGCCAGATTCATTTCAGGGAGAAGCTACTACAGAAATGAAATGTTAGATTAGGTACAGAGGGGAAGGTTACCTACATTGTTACATGCTATCCCCTAACTGCCCATGTAATCTGGCGCATACAGGTGGAAAGTCCACAAATAAAAACCGAATTAGAAAATACATGAAGCAGGAGAACCTCATATGTAAATTCAGTAAAAAAATTGGGTAAACATGAGGAAAAAGACTCAAAATAGGTTGCCATCTCACATCGAATGTGCTGGCCAGGGCAGCAGTCGAACAATTTTTGTATCCATAAAGGCCCGTACAGGACCCGCAACATGCGGTCGTGCATTATCCTGCTGAAATGTAGGGTTTCGCAGGAATCGAATGAAGGGTAGAGCCACAGGTTGTAACACATCTGAAATGTAACGTCCACTGTTCAAAGTGCCGTCAATGCGAACAAGAGGTGACCAAGACGCGTAACCAATGGCACCCCATACCATCACGTCGGGTGATACGCCAGTATGGCGATGATGAATACACGCTTCCAATGTGCGTTCACCACAATGTCGCCAAACACAGATGTGACCATCATGATGCTGTAAACAGAACATGGATTCATCCGAAAAAATGACGTTCTGCTAACAGTCACTGGATCTCGATCAACGCGATCAGCAATGTTGTGATACGATAAATCGCAATTGCGATAGGCTACAATCTGACCTTTATCAAAGTCAGAAATGTGATGGTATGCATTTTTCCTCCTTAGACCAGGCATCACAACAATGTTTCACCAGGAAATGCTGGTCAACTGCTGTTTGTGTATGAGAAATCGCTTGGAAACTTTCCTCATGTCAGCACGTTGTAGGTGTTACCACTGGCGCCCACCTTGTGTGAATGCTCTGAAAAGCTAATCATTTGCATATCACAGCATCTTCTTCCTGTCGGTTAAATTTCGCATCTGTAGCACATCATCTTCGTGGTGCAGCAATTTTAATGGCCAGTAGTGTACATAATTATTCTTTTGAATATCATGTTTTAAGCCTCATTTTATAAATTATTGTGATAATTTTGTCATTTAATATATCCTGCTAATTTTCTTGTGATGCTATGTTCAAAGGGTGCCAGAGGAGAAACATATGATGTTCCTACCTGAAATAATTGAAGAAGATGAAGATCGTGCATCTATAACAAGAGCCTCTCTTCAAAATCTGCACACATCATCAAGTGCGAGTGGATTAAATACACCAACCACATCACCAGCAGCAGGTATCTGGCGGTAAGATTTCCGCAGCCTTTCCCATCCTGTTTTCCCCACTCTCCTTCCATAATCCAGCTGCATGGATATTACTTTTTAATAAATCATTAGAAAATCTGTTATATATTATGGACTGCTAGCATGAATCTTGTATGTAACCAGTATCAAATTGAATCTGTACATTAATCATATTATTATTATTATAACTATTACTTCTCTGAAATTCTTTAAGGTAGTGGTGACTGTATAGTAAGAAAAGTTCTGATAGAATGTAGCTAAATAATTTAGGAGCAAGGGAGAACACTCACCAAAGACGTCGACAGATACACAAAACAAGAATGCATGGCAAATGTCATCTTTTACAGATGCATAAGCTGCCACAACATTGACATTTATGATTGCTGCTCTGCAGCAATCTGATTTCATTCAGAGAAATTCTAAGACCCAACCACTGCTTCTGAAACATACAATTCTTACACTGTCTGTTTAATCTCCAACTGGCTTTTGCCAATATCCTTCACAATTTCAGGAAAGAAAAAGTATCAGGATGACCATTCCAGGACATGAAGGTCTGAAAGTCATATCAAAATAAAACCCTACAGCTTCAATGGAAACAACACATTATATTCCCACATAAATGAATCTCACCCGTCTGTTTCTTTGACCAGCACTTCCTCCAGATGATTAATAGCTTATCAATCTAATACAGTGCTTCCAATGAATAATAATTCACATATGTGCTAGATTATTGTACCCTTAACTTTGAAGAGGCACAACAGTTGATTTGCTAATACTAAAACAAAAATGCTGTCATGAAAATCACACATGTCTGCTCTGACAAGACAACATTTTACCACAAAACTCCAAACTGGTAAAAACATTCCATATCCTGACTCTACCAGGCATAACTTCTCCCCACACTAGGTTCCATGATCAGTTCTTCAGTTTCACTAGATGAATATTTGAGGTAGACATATGGCTGCATAATAATTCTCTATTTCCTCACTCTTTAGCATTTTTCGATAACTGAGTCCCCTTTACACAAAATAACCATTCTCTGTTTGTTGTTGTTGCCTTACGGAATTAATCATAACCTAATAACATCTTTATCTAATTTTCTACATAATTTCCATAGTTGTTCAAACATTTGTCACACTGCTCAATAATTTTTTGAATTGTGGCATCAGAGATATCTGCCACCTATGAAGAAACCCAATTTGTGGCTGCAGTCTCCACTTCTTTGTCATTTATGAATTGTTGGACTGCAAGGAACCCCTTTAAGTATAAAGGTCTGGACTGTAAGGTGAATGATCCAATTGTTCCCATTCAAGCTATGTGATTTGACCTTGTGTTTGAGCAGCAACATGTGGTCCTGCATTGTCAATGCACTGTGGTGAATATGCATCATTGTCATTCTCATTCACAACTGGATCTTATGTAAAAAATATTCCTCATGGAATTCTTTCCTAAATAATCCTCTTATCAGTTCTGTTTAATTACTCAGATAATGTATCTTACACCATACATTAGAAGATTTTGTACAATTCAATATACAAATGGATAGTAATAATCATCCCTGTTGCAGTAGTGAAGTTTTGAAGGGGAAGCAAAGTTTGGAACTTACTACAAATGCACAGAGAATTTCAGCACAGATCTAAACAAAGCAAAAGAACTGGTAAGAAATAAAATCTGAAAAAAGCACAAATAGGCATGAAACAGTTATGAAGTATTCAGTGAATTCCATGCAAAATCTTTTTTTGCTAAAACAGTATTTTTTTTTAATTCCTAAGATATGTTGGTCTCACATAAGGGCAATCAATTGGTTAAAATTTTTTACCCAGTTGCTCATTGATAATACAGGCCTTTTCTTTTTTAAGTCCTTTCACTAAAGCAGAGCATTCTACAGTACCTCATTTTGATCACTGCAAGGACACAATTATGACAAATGTAGAGATAAGTGACTATGGAATCAAAAAACAACTTATGCTGCTGAATAGAGGGAGGACCACTGAATCTGATTCATTTGTCAATTTATTTATACCTTGAATATGGGTTCTATGTGAATATTTCCAGTGGAGAGTACTGGGCAGATGATAAAATTTCACATATGAAAAATTTTGCATATGAAAAATAGTAGCCCTATATTGTAATATCAACACACGTATCCTGGATGAAGTTCTGGAAAATTAATTATCTTATATCACATCTAGGTGTGATTTCAGTGAATGATATATGAAAATTATAGGACAACACCCTTAATGAGCTGACTGAAATGTAATAGTCATTTAAACACAAAAAAATGCATTAGACATTTTAAATTTACTAATGTTATTGCTATTCTTTCCTATTGTGTGTATTTTTCTGTCAGAATCCTTTTAGACTATTTTCATAACATTTGCTTATTTTTATTTCCTTTACCATCTTCAGTAATGTATTGGAGTCCCTCCTTCTAGCTTTACTTGAAGCTCTTGAGGATTCATTGTTTTAGTAATAGTTGCATCATCATACACTACCTGATCATAAGTATCCGGACACCTATGAGTGGATATTAGTTTTGAGTCTGTTCACCCTTTGCCTTTTTGATGGCTTGAACTCTGATGGAAACACTTTCAGTGAGGTATCTAAATGTCTCTGGAGGAATGTCATCCCATTCTTCCTCAAGAGCCAAAAGAGGAAGTGATGTTGGATGCTGGGGTCTGGCGTGAAGTAATGTTCTAACTCAGCTCAAGGATGTTCCACTGAGCACATGTTAGCACTCTGGGAACGCTCATCAATGAAATACAGCATTCAGCACTGAAAGCACATTTATTGTGAATGCCAATATGGAGCCAGAAGAGAACTGATCTACTGGCTGGAGATGCTGCAATTTATACAAGTATCCAATATTCCACAATGCTGCTCTTTATACGAACATCAGATTTTCCAGATTATATGAACATTACAAACATACAATATTTTGAGAACCTCCCAGAAATGATAAATGCTAAATAACAAGTAATTTCTGGTGTTCAGTCTCAAATTGGCAGCCTATAGCATGCCAGCCAGTCATACTAACCACTACATCACAACCACAGCTCATAGCAGTACCTTTTAGGGTGAAATGGGTATGAATTGTTGCTAGGATATATTAAATAATATGTTAATTTTTCTCAACATTGTCCACTATAAAGTACAGCTGTCACCTACCAAAAGATTTGTTTGAACACCACAGTGATTTATTAGGCATGGTCCTATTGAAGATTGTATGCGTTTGACTTCATTGTATGCCTTTGAGTTCCTCTGACCTTTGAACTGACTTTCCTAATCAGTTATGAGGGGACATACAGTTTAATTTGGTTATGAACCACAGTGAAACTTAGCACTTTTCACATTAATAATCATTGCCAGAGATGAGAGAAGATGTATGTAATGCTTAAAAATCTGATTACCAACACATGGTTGAACCAGAGTCCTGTGAATACACAGTCTGACACTTTACTGCTGAGCCACTGAGATACACTACACAATTGTTTTTTATGTAAACATTTTGATCAACAGAATTATTTATAGTTAAGTTACTCAATATTTTCTTTTATTTACTGAAACCTAAGCTTTATATTGTTAACATTTCACCATCACTGACACTTTTACAGCCAAACCATTGAAGTCAGTTTGATCTAAAACCAAATTTGTCAGTTGCTGCTACTGATCTCCCCTCACTCAAAACTTTACTGCAAGAAATGAAGCAAGGAAGGCCATCAACAACTGCAGCTGCCATTTATTAATACTATTTAGTATAACATCAGCATTGCTCTGTACAGTGCAACATAGTGCAAACATTTTTGAAAACTGTCCCAAGACAAGAACAATACTAAGAACATATAGAACCTAAATAGTGGTACAGTTTTCCAGCACTGTTGAAGAAAGACCTCAGACAGCAGTATTTCTACATTATTGCAGAAATACTAGACAATAAATGACAAATAGCCACTAATTTATCATACAATTATAAACTCCTCAACTAACATATGACAAAGAATCAAATCAAGTATAAAAACAATACCTGTGTACTTTGAATAATGATGCAATAGTAATTAATGGGTGATAATAGTTAATGATGATAGGCACTTAACAGATTTACTGATTTTGTACTCATTTCTTATTCATCCTTCTTGACTTATCCCTATTCTTTATTATATTCAATATTATTTGTATTGGATACACACCACAGATCTTGGATCTATATATGAAAACAGGGACCAGGTACAGATGCTACTAAGCATCACAGATACTTGTAGGAGGCCATCTACTGTACTGAATGCACATTTATGTCTTGGCATTCAAATTTGCCTGATCTGAACCTGATGGAACACATGTGGTATGCTATGGTGTAACCACAGTTGCAGAGCAGAGGCAATGTGCCTGAGCTGTGCCAGTTTGTCTGATAAATACTAATTTAGCTTAGTTTGTGTTTCTCACGTATTTCCACAAGGAAGTGAATTCTATGCATTTTTTTCTTTTTTTACTGTGTAGACTAGTGATTACTAACTTAGTCTAAGTTTTTTTCTTTTGCATAAATTTTAGTATATATCTGTGTGAGATGACCACATCCTGAAGAGCCACATCACATGACTCTGTTTAAATCTCATGAGCACTGGATACAGTATTTGTACACTCAGTATAGCTGCAGTTGTGGAGCAGAGACAATTTGCCTGAGCTGTACCAGTTTGTCTGATAAACAGTAATTTAGTTTACTTTGTGTTTGTGATTTATTTGCACAAGGAAGTTGATTGTGTGCATTCTACTGTGTAGTCTAGAGTTTACTAACTTAGTCTAAACTTTTTCTTTTGCATAAATAAAGAGCCCATCTGTGTGAGGTGACTGCAGCCTGAAGAGCCACATCATGACTCCAGACTTAAATCTCATGTTAGTACACAGCCTATAGTTTAGAACTGTGCTTTCAAGTCAGCATAGTTATTTCCTGCAGTAGCTTTTGTGTAGCAGAGTTTCTAGTAAAATGTAACTCTTGATCCATCTACTACCAGTAGGTAATTTTATTTCTGTGTTAAGAACTACCAGATCTTGTGATCTTATGGTGTAGTAGGAACTCTGCATAGCAGATTTTAGAGTTTATTTATTCTCCTTGTTTAGATTTTGCATACATTCCAACATAAGTAGTGCCACTGTTGGGCCGAACTACTCCTCGCTGCTTTACTTGTATTTTTGAAACTTCATGCAGTTTTATTTTACATTGTATGATATGGTTAAGGACTGTGCTTGTTGTGAGTGGATACAGGGAGAATTTGCTGCTGTCCACAACCAGCTAGAGCTGGCTGCTGCTCAAAGTTACAGGGCGTCAGGGATGAGACATGCAACATCCTTGGTGCTGTTGGAATCCCCTGATGACCTGGTTGTCTCTGTGTCTTCTGATACACAAAATTTGGCCACTTCATCTTCACTTGAGAGTGACTGATGGACAGTGGTGGGTTCACATGTCACTGGGTGGAAAAAAGGAAGGAATGGACTGACAACTGGCTCCTTACACCTTAGAAATAGGTACAAGATGCTACATGTTGATATTAGCATCAGGTGCCTCTCGTGTTGGGCCATCAGTGATTTTTGTGCCTAGTGCAGACAAGGGCAGAGGGTGGGTATGCTAGTCATTGTGAGCTCCAACATTAGGTGGGTAATGGAGCCCTCAGAGAAATAGCACACAGGATGCAGAAGACTACCAGTGTGCACATGGTATGTTTACCATGGAATCTCACCTGTGACATGGCAGAGGCTCTGCTTGTGGCTATCAAATGCACTGGCTTCAATTAACGGCCCATGTCAGCACCAACAATGACTGCAACTTGGGTTCTGAGGCTATTCTCAATTTAGTTTGGTAGATGGCTGATTTGGTCAAGGCAACTAGCAACACATGTGGGGGGCAGTGTAAGTTGACTATTTGTAGCATCATACCCAGGGTTAATCATGGTACTTTACTCTGGAGCAGAGGGTAAGATATAAACCAGAGGCTCAGACAACTCTGCAATGGCATCAGATGCGAATTTCGTGACCTCTACTATTGGGTGCAGAATTACACGGTTCCCCTCAATAAGTCAGACATGCACTACAGGCAAGAACTAGCTACTAGTATAACACAGCAAAAATCTCCCCTTTGGATCAGAGATGAATTGCTTGCCAAAATTGAAGTTACATCAGCCACAGTGTTATCAGAGAATGGTCATCCTCACAGAGTGGATATAGATATGCTTAATGTGATATTAGTAAACTGCTGGAGCAACCAAGGAAAGATCCCAGAATTAGTATCACTTATTGTAAGTTATAATGCCCAGATAATATTAGGAACAGAAAGTTAGTTGAAACTCGAAGTGAATAGCAACAAAATCCTAAGTTCAGATTGGTATCTCTATCATGAATTAGTCACCAATAGTGGCAGTGTATTTACCACAGTAAAGCATCCAATAATATCTAATGAGGTTATCATGGCTTCCAAGTGTGAATTAATCTGAGTGAAGATAAGCATCAAAGGTCAGTCAAAAATGATAATTGGATGCTTTTCTGGACTGCCTGAGTCAGGAGCTATTGTGGTAGAGTGCTTCACAAAGAAGTTGCAGAATATTGTTAGTAATTTTCCTAATCACGCCTTTGTAATAAGGGGTGACTTCAGCTTGCCAGGTAAGTTTGGGAGAGTCATACTATCAAAACTGGTGCCAGAAGCAGGGATTCATCTGAAATTGTTCTGAATGTCTTGTCCAAAAATTACTGTGAGCGTATAATTGAAGAAACAACTCATGAAGGTAAAATTTTAGACCTCCTAGCAAGTTAATGAATCAGTTAAGGAAGGTACCAGTGATCATATGGCTGTGACAGCAACTATGACTATGGATTTTATAAGGATAGTTGGGAGAGGTAGGAAAATAATTTTGCTTAGCAAGAGTGGCAGGATACAAACAACAGAGTATCTGAGTAGCCAACATCAAATATTTGGTGCTGAGGGTGAACATGTGGAGTCCAAATGGAAACAATTCACAACCAATGTTCAATATGTCTTAGATAAGTATGTTCCGAGCAAGAGCTTAAAGAGTGAAAAAGAACTGACATGGCTTAATAGCTGTGTTAGAAAACTGCTATGCAAACTAAGAGAGCTTCCCGAGCAAGAGCCTAAAGCGTGAAAAAGAACTGCCATGGTTTAATAGCTGTGTTAGAAAACTGCTATGTAAACTAAGAGAGCTTCATTACAGAATCAAGAGAAGTCAAAACCTAGCTGACAAGCAACAGCTGAACAAAGAGAAAATGAGCATAAGAAGAGCAAAGAGAGAAGCATTCAATGAATTTTAAAATAAAACTTTGTCCATCAATCTAAATAAAGACTCTAAGAGGTTTTGGTCTTACATAAAATCAGTAAACAGTTTGAAATCCTCTGTTCTTTCACTCAGTGACTAACTGGCACCGAAACAGAAGATAACAGAGAGAAGACTGAATACAGTCTCCAGAAATTGTTTCAGTGCGGGAGATCATAACATGGTCTCTTATTTCAGTCATTGTATGAATATCACATACTGTGATATCATGGAATAGAAAAGCATCTAAAATCACTTAGTAGTGGAAAGGCATCTGGACCTAATGAGATACCCTTAGGATTCTACAAATATTATGTGAAAGAACTTACTCCCCTTCTTGCAGAAGTTTATTGTAGATCATTGGAGCAACAAAGGGTGTCTAGTGAGTGCAAAAAGATGCAGGTCATTCCCATTTTTAAGAAGGGTCATAGTACAGATGCTCATAGTTATAGACCTATATTGTTGTCATTCAGTTGGCTAATTATGGAACATGTTTTATGCCAAGAATTATGACGTTTTTGGAGATTGAAAATCTCTTCTATAAAAATAAACATGGATTCTGCATACAGAGATTTTGCAAAACTCAGCTAACTCTGTATCTCCATGAGATCGATAGACTTGCAGACAATGATGCTCAGGTTGACGCTACGTTTCCCGAAGGCATTTGACAACATCCTGCACTGCCATTTAGTGGAAAAAATATGAGCTTACCAATTATCAGACAAGGATCGTGACTGGATCCAGGACTTCCTTGCAAATGTAACTCAACACATTGCTCTTAACGGAAGAGAATCAACCAAAGTAAAGGTAATTTCAGTTACGCCCCAAGAAGGGTGATAGGACTGTTACTGTTTACCATGTGTGTATATGGTCTATCAGAAAGCATCAGAAGCTGTTCAAGTAAAGGTAATTTCAGTTACGCCCCAAGAAGGGTGATAAGACTGTTACTGTTTACCGTGTGTGTATATGGTCTAGCAGAAAGCATCAGAAGCTGTTCAACACTGTTTACAGATCATGCGGTTGTCTAAAGAAAGTAGCAATGCCAGAAGACAGTCTCCTTGCAGGATGACCTGCAGAGGATTGTTGAATGGTACAAGCTCTGGCACTTGACCACAAGTGGAAATAAATTTAACATATTACACAAAAAAAGGAAAAGACATCCACTACTGTACAACTATACTATCGATGACAAATTTCTGGAAACAGTATCTGCCATAAAATGTTTAGGAGTAACTATCCAGAGTGAGCTTAAGTGGAATCACCATATAAAACAAATAGTAGGAAAATCACATGCCAGACTGAGATTCATAGGAAGAATCTAAAGGGAATATATCTCATCCAGGAAGGAAGTGGCTTAAAAGGCACTTATTTGACAGGTTTTTGAATATTGTTTATCAATCTGGGATCCTTACCAGACAGGACTAATAGGAGAGATAGATAAAATCCAATGAAGAGCACCATGTTTCATCACAGGATCATTTAGTAAGTGTGAGAGTGTTACAGAGGTGCTCAGCATACTCCAATGGCAGACATTACAAGAGAGGTTTTGTAAATCACACAGAGGTTTATTATTAAAATTTCAAGAGAGCACCTTCCAGGAAGTGTCAGACGACGTAGTACTTCCTCCCACAAACATCTCAGAAAATAAACGTGATGTACAAAAATTGAGACAGTAGAGCTATAACAGAGGCTTTGCTGACAGTCATTCTTCCTACATGCTGTTTGTAAGTGGAACAGGGAAGAGGGAGTAGCTAGTGGTACCAGAAGTACCCTCCACAACACACTGTTAGGTGGCTTGTGGAGTATGGTGTAGATGTAGATGTTTTTTGATGTCAACTCTGTGCCGATAGACATGTGGCCCAAATATAGTAGACAAATTGTGTACCTGTGCATGGACATTTAGTGCTACATACCTCTAGAAACTTATCAAGGACTTGTTGAATCCATGTCATGCAGAATTACTGCTGTATTACATCCCAAAGGTGGACCAACATGCTATTAGGCAGGAGATGATAATCTTTTGCCTCACAGAATATTTTAGTAGCCTTGATTGCAGTACAACCCAGTAGTAACTAAGTAACTGGTTTCAGTTGACCTACAACCACCTTCACATCTAGGAAACAAAAATAAAAATAGTGTTTCAGTTTGATAACAATAAGTACAAAGTTGAAAAGGTTTTTAAAACATTAAATTTTAATAAATATTGAAACATTAAATACAATAAAACAATGTACCATATCTTCACTGTAATTGATGTCTGAGACATCAAACTGTGTTAACCAACAGAAAATTGTTATTATGAGTAGCTTGTTAAAACATTCAGAATGCAACCACCCCATTTCTGATGGTGTAAAGAACCAGAAAAAGAATGATTGCAGCATGTACCTTCCACCACCATCATGGTTTGCCAATTATGCTCAATAGTCTGTACAGAAGGACATACATTAACAAATTTAAAAACCCGACAGGAAGAAGTATCACAGAGACAACAACAAAAATGTACAGAAAAATCATAATCCCAATATAAACATAAAATTGATCCAAACTTTGATTTTTGGATGATAGTTACATAAAAGGTATAAAAGGCACTTGCATTACACAGGGTAACATCAAGAAATAATGTTGCTATGCTTTAAATGAATGAATAAAAATAAATGCTTTCTTTCCTGATGGGCTGTACCTATAACGGCTTCACAGATCAACTTGCCTCCACTCCAGGGCACACTGTTGCTGCTATTGGCTTTTTATTTACCCTATTTTATGTATTTGACAAGCCAACATGGCACCTTTGTTTTATAAATGGAGTGTGCTCCTGTTATGGTTGTGCAATTCATGCACAGTAATATTATTTGCAGAAAGTCTGAAGATGACAGCTATACTTTGTCGAAACCAGTCACTGCTAAAATAAAAATATTTCAGCATGCAAACTTAGCTGCAAAAATTCTTATTTATGATCAAAGATCAAATTGCACCTAGCAACATGTGCAACACATACTAAAACTGATATCAGTTACCAGAAGTCAACCACTGTACTTTGGCACCAGCTTCTTGCATGCATGCTTAGCAAAGTCAGTGTTACAGTTTGAGTGCAGCAGCTCATGATGAATATGGCATCTCTTTTTTGACAGTCTTACATGTAGAACATACCCACAACTTGGATTTTTCTGTCTATTGGCACATTAATAAGATTAAAAACACAAAGATTCCACTACAAAGTATATCATCTAATATACTTGAGGTGTAGCAATTTACATCAGCCATAGGGAATCTGACAGAAGCTTTCTAGCCACACACAATGTATCATGACCCCAGAAAATACTTTCTCAAACTGAGAATAACATATGTTTTCATGTGAATCAGCCAGCTCTTCAAACTATGTGCATGCACTGAACAGTGAGCAAATATTACATACATTGCTGTGAAACAGTGGAGACTTCAGGTTAGAATATCAACAAGAATAGATTGCTACTCACTGCAAAGATGACCCATTGAGTTGCAGACAGGAACAACAAAAAGGCTGTTACACATAATAGCTTTCTGTTGTGAATCAACTTAGGATGTAATTTTATAGCAAGAACACAACACTTTAGGAATACTGATCTTCTTCCTTTAATATCTCAAACATGACAAAAAAAAAAAAAAAAAAAAAAAAAAAAAAAAAAAAAAAAAAAAAAAAAAAAAAATTAAGAGGTCAAAACACATTCGTTACAAAGTGCTATCTGTTGTGACAGTGCCACGACATTTACAGTGCCGCCACGACAATACGCGCAAACGGCGATAGAGGCGCTCCGCAACTCGGCTGAGCGCGGGAGCGCCACCTAGCTACGAATGGCACCGGCCGCACGTCACGGTACGGCAGTCGAATAAGAGATACTGAGTTGTTATCATGTAACCAGCTATTGTTTCTAAGTGAGTGTGTTTGAATATCCACACAATTATTGGTGATTAAAGGTTATAACACTTTTTGGCGATGAGGATGGGATATTTTCACTGCATTGTGGATTTGTGTGTTCATGACGGGGCAGACATGGAACAGCTTATGCAAGCGCTCATTGAACAACAAACACAGCTGACGGCTGCTATTCAGGCACAACAAACACAGCTGACGGCTGCTATTCAGGCGTTGTCGACATCGCTTACTCATCGTCTGTCTTCCTCTTCTCCGCCTCCATTCCCTCCTTACGATGAGGCCGCTGAAGACTGGGAGGATTATGAGAAATGTTTGCGGCAACACTTCTTGGCTTTTGGCGTTGTCAATGCTCCTATGTGTAAGTCGTTATTTCTATCTTGGATTTCCCCATGGATCTATCAGCTGCTATTTCAGTTAGCCCCTCTTTGGGAACCTGCCTCTCTGTCCTTCCAAGAAATGTGTGACTTATTGTCCAACTATTACCAAAAAAACACCCACGTTGTCGCCACCCATGTGGCATTCTACCGGTGTCGTAAACAGCCCCATCAATCTTACCGGGCTTGGGCGGCGGAACTACACGGTCTGAGTAGGAAATGTCAGTTTGTCACGGACACTCATCATGAGTCTTATGCTGATTCAATGGTTAGGGATGCTATTCTATGGCTTGCTCCTGATAAAGAAGTTTGGCAACGTGCCCTACAACTGCCAAACCCGTCGATGTTGGAAGTTCTAAGCATCGCTCAATCCTTTGAAGTGTCTCACGCTGCTGGTGCGCAAATAGACGCGTGGTGTGATGTAGGCGCTGTACAGTCAACTTTCGACACGGACAATTTGCCTGTTTCACAGGAGAACGAAGATGTGGCAGCGGTTCACTCGCGTAAACAACGTCGCGTTGGGCCGCAACGCTCACAGCGAAACCAGCAACCACAGAAGCAGGTTCGTTCTGCACTTCCTTCTTGTCCACGTTGTTTCGTACAGCATGACAGGACCTCGTGTCCAAAACGTTGGGCCACGTGTAATTCCTGTAGGAAAAAAGGCCACATTGCTTCTGTGTGTCAGTCCCCTAAAGTTCCTGTCGATGAGGCATCAGACATGGATGTTAACTGTGTTCTTTCTGAAACAAATAAGTTGTTTGTTACTGTTCGTGTTCTGGATAAAGACATTTGCATGCAAGTGGACACTGGCTCTGCAGTAACTCTCATTAATTCTCGCACGTATTTGGAGTTGGGCTCCCCTCCCTTGTCTCCAGTTACGCGAAATCTGAGAACTTATAATAAACAGAAAATTCCCATCATTGGCCAGTTTGATGCTTCCACTGCCTACAAGTCTGTTGTTAGGCCCCTCACTTTTTATGTGGTGGATCATGCGGGCACTGAAAACCTGCTCGGTTATGATGCTTTCCAGTTGTTCGGGTTCTCCATTGATGATGATGTGCACCTCATATCTAAGGATATTCCGTATCAACAGCTGGATGGATTGTGTTCTGAATTTTCGTTCATGTTCTCTGCTGGTCTGGGTCGTGGCAATGATTTTGAAGCCCACATTACTCTTAAACCTACAGCTCACCCTAAGTTTTTCCGGGCACGCCCTATTCCAGTGGCGTTGCGTGCACATGTCAAGCCTGAGAAAGACAGGTTAACAGCTTCAGGGATTCTCCTTTCTGTTACCTCCAGCGAATGGGCATCGCACATCGTGGTGGTTTCTAAACCAAACGGGAGTCTGCGATTGTGTGGTGATTTTAAAGCCACTGTCAATGCTCAGAGCCTCATTGACACTTATCCTCTTCCCCGTCCTGAGGAATTATTTACCAAGCTCGCTGGGGGCCAGTTCTTTTCCAAACTTGACTTATCGGAGGCATACCATCAGTTACCGTTGGATGCTTCTTCCAAGGAATTTCTCGTCATCAACACTCCTTGTGGGTTGTATCAGTACCAGCGGTTACCATTTGGCGTCGCTAGCGTGCCGGCCATTTTTCAGCGGTTTTTGGAACAGCTCATGGCTTCTGTTCCCAGCTGCATAAACTATCTGGATGACATTGTTGTCACAGGGGCCTCCACTGAGGAGCACCTTCGCAATTTGCGTTCCCTGTTTCGGGTTTTGCATTCGGCTGGGTTGAGGTGCAATCTGGACAAGTCACAGTTCTTCCAACCCTCCATTGTATATCTTGGTTTCCACTTGTCCTGTGAGGGTATACGTCCTCTACGTCAGCACGTTGCGGCCATTAACGCTCTACCCCGGCCGTCTATGGTCAAAGAACTTCAGGCGTTTCTAGGCAAGATTGCTTATTATCACAAATTCATTCCAACTGCGGCAGCGGTAGCTCATCCTCTGCATCAGCTGTTACGCAAAAACATCCCTTTCTGTTGGTCCGACGAGTGTGAGCAGGATTTTGTCCGCCTGAAGGCTCATTTGCAGTCAGCGCCTTGTCTTGCCACATTCCGTGTGGGTCAGCACTTGGTTCTGGCGACTGACGTGTCACAGTATGGCCTAGGGGCTGTTCTCGCCCATCAGTATGAGGATGGGTCAGAACGACCCATCGCCTATGCTTCCAAGACCATCAACGATGCGCAACGGCGTTACTCTCAAATTGAAAAGGAGGCGCTCGCTATCATTTATGCTCTAAAAAAGTTCAGTGTTTTTTTGAATGGTTCTAAGTTTCACCTCATCACCGACCACAAGCCGCTGGTCTCTCTGTTCAGCCCATCAGCGTCGCTTCCGGATAAGGCAGCTCACCACCTGCAACGTTGGGCCTTATACTTGTCTCGTTTTCACTATGAGATTCACTATCGCCCCACGGCCCAGCACGCCAACGCTGACGCATTGTCGCGATAGCTGATGGGCCCCGACCCAGTTTTCAGTCATGATGAACTACTCTGTTTCCACATTGATGAGGAAGAACGTCATGCGGTCGAGGGTTTTCCACTTACAGGTTCGCAGGTCGCGTCGGCTACTGCGCGGGACCCGGTCCTGCGTCAGGTGATCATTTTTGTTCAACGGGGTTGGCCGGACAGGACCAAGGGCCGGGCATCGGATCCCCTTCACAACTACCATGCCTTGTGCCTTCGGCTGTCTGTTCGTGATGGTGTTGTTCTTCTGGCCACGGATGGTGCATCTCCACGGGTGATGGTGCCAGCCTCTCTTCGCAAAGATGTTCTCAAACTGTTGCATGATGGCCATTGGGGTATTTCTTGGACTAAGTCCCTGGCCCGCAGGCACGTTTATTGGCCCGGTATTGATTTGGACATCTCCCACATGGTTGCTGCGTGTGGTCAGTGTGCTCAACAACTGGCTGCACCTCGTACAATGCCCTCTCTGTGGCCTGATCTGGCGCAGCCATGGGAACGGGTGCATGCTGACTTTGCAGGCACCTTCCTCGGTACTTATTGGCTACTGTTGATTGACGCCTTCTCAAAGATTCTGTTTGTTGTTCGATGTCCGTTGCCCACCACTGCAGCGACGATGCTGGCTTTGTCCAAAATCTTTGTGCTAGAAGGTCTTCCATCCACGATCGTCACGGACAATGGCCCTCAGTTCTCTTCGCAGGCCTTCCATGATTTTTGTACTGGACAAGGGATTCATCATGTTACAGCACCGCCCTTCCATCCGCAATCGAATGGGGAGGTCGAGCGCCTTGTCCGCACTTTCAAAAGCCAGATGAAAAAATTCCTTAGTGATTTTTCCACAGATGACGCTCTGCTGCAATTTCTGAGTTCTTATCGCTTCACGCCTCTGGGTGATCACAGCCCTGCTGAACTCTTGCATGGCCGCCAACCGCGCACTCTACTGCACCTGCTTCACCCTGTCAGGCCTTGTGCTGTGTCCCCTAGTGCGGGAAAATACTCGGTGGGCACCAACGTGTGGGCACGACGGTATGGATCTCGCCCTAAATGGATTCCAGGGGTGGTCAAGACTCTTCGCGGCCGCCGGCTTTGTGAAATACGTACGGACGACAGCATGGTTGTTCGCCATTATGACCAGATGCACCCACGAGTGGTGGCCTCGCCGGTGCCACCGCCCCTTCCTTCGCCTCCACCAGCCCGAGACGCCAGTCCTGCCGCTACTGCCGATCTACCGTATGTGTTGCTGCAGCCGACATCGCTACCGCTTCTGGGTACGCCGGAACCGGCCCCAGTCGCGACGCCGCCTTCTCCGGGACCCATCTCGCTGGAGCACACCCCCAGGTCCACGACACCTATGGATGCTGCTCCGGAGTTTTCACCCATCATCTCGTCCAGGAGGCTTCTTCCACGCACGAGCTTGCGGGATCTTCTCGGGGCCTCACAAGAGGCCATGGATGTCTCCGCACTGTCCATGTCTCCAAGGAAGTGAGTGTTTTTTTTTTTTTTCAAGGGGGGAAAAGTGTTGTGACAGTGCCACGACAATTACAGTGCCGCCACGACAGTACGCGCAAACAGCGATAGAGGCGCTCCGCAGCTCGGCTGAGCACGGGACCACTACCCAGCTACGAATGGCGCCGGCCGCACGTCACGGCACGGCAGTCAAATAAGAGATACTCAGTTGTTATCATGTAACCAGCTATTGTTTCTAAGTGAGTGTGTTTGAATATCCACACAATTATTGGTGATTAAAGGTTATAACACTATCTTGGTACACATTGCTTTAAATGTGTTTGATTGTAAAGGCTTTGTAAACGTGTCACCAAGTTGATTTTCAAAACACACATATTCTACACTGATATCTCAATTTTGATAGAGTTCACGCACAAAATAATACCATACTTTGATGTGCTTAGAACATTTGTGGAACACTGCATTTTTCACTAATTTAATATCACTTACATTGTCAGTCAACAATACGGGCATGTTTCTTTTTCCACAGATCTCCAACAGCAGTCTGCTGAACCATACTAACTCCTTGGCTCCTTCACTTGCAGCAATGAACTCTGCTTCAGTGGTGGATAGTGCAACTGATTTCTGCAGTTGAGATGTCCACAATACAACCATATCACCAATCACTGAAACAAAATCATTTCTTGATTGTCTTGTTTTAGTATTACCAGCCAAGTCAGCATCAGCACAGGCACAAAGTTTACCACCAGATGAAGTACAGAAGAGACCTAAGTCTGAAGTACCACGAAGATATCTGAAAATACATTTTACAGCATTCCAATCAGAAGAAGTGGGTTTAGCCATAGATCAAGCAACTTTTGAAACAGCATAAGCGAGATCTGAACAAGTAGAGCACGCCAGGTACATTAATGATTCCACAGCTGAACAATAAGGAATGTTGTTGTCAAGAGTATTGCTATATTCACTGTCTAATTGTTCATTATCACACAGAGTTTATAATGGTTTTGAATCAGCCATGTTAAATCGATGTAGAATCTTCTGTGTGTTGCTCGCTGTGAAATAAACAACCCAGAGTCTTGTTGCTCTATTTGCATACCTAAAAATGAGTCTAAGGATCCCACTGTTGTTTTTAATTCAGACTTTAACATATCTAAAAATGAATTCACTGCACTTTCAGTTGTTTCTACGATAAGCCCATCATAGCAGTCAGCAATTTTTCTGTTTTGCTTTTTCAAATGTAAATGCAAGTATCTGCTGTTAAACTAATATAGCCATTTTTTGTCATGGATGAATGAAACTTATTATTCCAGCAATGGTGTGATTAAGTCCATGCAATGATTTCTTGAATCGACAAACACAACCTGACCCATCATCAAAACCTTCTGGTTGAGCTATGTATATTTCTGTATCCAAGTCACCATATAAAAATGCAGTTCTAACATCGAACTGAGCAAGTTTCAAACTTTCTTCAGCTGCAATCACTATTACAGCACAAATAGTGTCATAAAGAATCAAGAATCAAGAATTTTATTCACCGTAGATCATTTTACAATGATACATTTCATCATAATCAAGTCAGGCAAGTTGAAACATACCGTGCACAACCAAGGGAGCACGCTATCAATCAGTTGATCCATCAGGCTTATATTTAATAAGAAGCACCCATCAATTATCACTAACACATTTTCCTTTACGCAGTTCTACCAAGTCCCAAGTATCATTTTCTTCAAATTCCTTCATTTCTTCTTTCATTGCATTAAACCATTCACTGGAATTACTACCTTCCATAGCTTCATTGAAGTTTGTTGGTGCAAGCTCTTCATAGATTGCTTTTGTGAGGCAAACTAATGCATTTGCTTCTTGAGAATGGTGAGGGTGGTATCCTAATTCGTAGTCACCAAATTTTACTGGGGGGATGTATTTCATGAACTGGACGTCGATTTGGTAACTCATTCAAATATTCTTGGTCACTAGTTTCAATCTGATCAACAGTAGATTCACTTTTCTCTCCTGTTTCTTCAGGTATGGAATTAAATTCCAATTCAATCGAATTTCCAGTTGTACATAGCTTTTCTGGTTGAAAATCAACATTGGGTGATTCCATCACATGATCTTTTGATGGAATCCACACTTTGTGACCATCTTTGTCATTCACGCAGCCAATGAAATGACCAGGTATAGCCTTTTCGTCGAACTTAGAATGACATTTCTTTGGCAAATGAACATAGAATTTTGATCCAAAACTTTGTAGACAGTTAAAACTGTTAAAACACTTTGCTGTCCACAATTCGAAAGGTGTTCTACCGTCAACACTTGACTTCCCAGTACGACTAAGTAGAAAAACGGTTGTGTCACTTACATGAGCCCAAAATGATTTAGGTAACTTGCTAGACGTTTACATTGAGTGAGTTAATTCAACTATATGTCGATTTTCTTGTTCAGCAACACCATTTTGCACAGGAGTGTCTGGACATGTAAGACAAAACTCAGCACTATGGTCTCATAGAACAGCAGCTACCACATTACAATTAAACTCTCCTCCACCGTGAGACATAAATACTTTTACCTTATGACTAATAGCATCACACACCTTCAAAAATGTTTTCAAATTGTTAGCCACTTCAGATTTACTTCGCATGAAATATATCCAAACGAAACGAGAAAAATCACCTTTGAAAATCACATAGTAACAAAAACCATTTATAGAGTCAGTAGACAAGAGTCCATTAATGTCTGCATTGATCAATTCACCGACAGTTTTTGGATGATCTCTGTGATGGCTAAATGATTTATGGTGGGATTTGTCAAGAACACATACATCACAAAATGATGTCGTATCAGGGAACTTAAGTGATATACCAAAACGAGAGAGCACATCCCGTACATGATGTTTATCTTGATGACCGAGTCTCTCATGGTGATGAATTCTTCTCGGGCTATCAGCCAAGTGGTGGCGTCATCTTGTCACAACGTTTCAATGAGTTTCATACCCATCATCTTCTGGCAAAATATCGGGATGCTGTGTTCTGCATATCTATATAGCTGCTTGGCCGTCATCTGCGACTGTAGGCCGGCCAATCACATTCATCCAGAAGGGGGTACCACATCAGTATTGGTGGGAGTGGGGGGTCGGGGGGGAGGGGGGGTGGACCGGCGTTGAGATCCGGTGGCTATTCAATCTGTCTGCAGACGCCACTGCCTTCAGATCGGAGTGTTCGTGACGTATTTTGTCAATTGTGGGATTCCACGCTGCACTGAGCTGCAAACTGCTATCCCTGTTTACTAAATTGTTGTGCAGACGTATCTCCTCTGCCTCTATGAAGATCAAGTCCCAGAAACCATTGGCACTGCACAGCTTCTTCGTTTTTATGAGTTCGAAGGTGTGTCCCTCGATAATGCTATGTTCTGCTACTGCAGACTTGTTTGTCTGTCCTACTCGTACGTTCCTGATGTGTTCAGTACAGCGCTGGGAAATACATCATTGTGTCTGCCCGATATATTCCATCCCTCATTTGCACTCAATATTGCAACCCAGTTGGTCTTTGGTTGGATCAAGTATATCTTTGAATTTTTTCGGTGCACGAAAGATGGTCGTTATTTCATGCTTCTTTAATATTCTTGCGATCTTGGCTGTTGGTGGTCCAGTAAATGGCAGAAACACCACACACTGTGCTTCATCTTCTTCTAGTTTCTCCTCCAGCCTCTTGTCTGCACTCAAGGTGTGTCTTATTTGTGTCTTGGTGTAGCCATTCTTACGGAAGGTTTCCCACAGATGTGCTAACTCACGCGACAAACTCTTGCTGTCACAGATCGACCTGGTTCTTTGTACTAAGGTGTTCAGTACAGAGTTATGTTGTGCTGGATATTGGCAGCTCTGAGCATTGAGATATAAGTCCATGTGCTTCTTTTTCCTGTAGACTGAGTGTCCCAACATACCATCCGGATTTTTCTTGATCAAAATATCCAAGAAGGGAAGGCAGCCATTCTCTTCTACCTCAATGGTGAATTTGATGCTTTCATATATGCCATTGAGATGGTGTAGGAACTCCTGTAGTTTTTCCTAGAACACCTTTGGTTTATGGTGGGCGGTGTTCAGTGCCACATCTTCAAAGAGCTCCATGCACAAGTTGGCAATACCTGGGGCCAGGGGAGAACCCATGGCAACACCATCTGTTTGTTCATAGAATTTCCCACCACATTTGAAGTACATTGTGGTTAACACAAGACAAAAGAGTCTAGCTGTGTCCTCATCGAAGTGATCTTCGAGCAGGGCTAAGGAATCATCCAGCAGCACTCGGCTGAAAAGAGAAATGACATCAAAGCTGACTAGTAGATCCTTCTTGTCCAGGCGTAACCCTTGGAGTACCTTAACAAATTCACTCAAGTTCTTGACATGGTGAGGGCAGTGACCCATGAGTGGTTTTAACAGCTGTGCTAGGTGCTTCCCTACACCATACATCAGAGAATTTATGGTGTTCAGTATAGGACATAGTGGGACATTCTCCTTATGGATCTTTGGGAGGCCATACAGTCCCAGTGGAGTCGGTGCCCGAGGGTAAAGCTTCCTGATGGTGTTTCTGTCAAGTCCTGAGCTGTTGAGAAGATCGATGGTCTTGCACATAACAGAAGCAGTTGCGTCTTTCCCAATTTCTTTGTATGCTGGATCTTGTAGTAAGGTGCCGATCTTCTGCCAGTAATCTTCTGACTTCAGTAGGACTGTCGCATTCCCTTTGTCTGCTGCTAAGACCACTATACCCTTGTCATTGCGAAGGTTCAACAGTGCCTTGCACTCTTCTGCTGTAATGTTGTTTTTGGCATTCTCGCTTTCTCCAGTACCCTGCTGGTCTCCCTACTCACTTCCTCAGCTGCTCTCGGTGGGAGTCCATGTATGGCTTGCTCGATAGTGCTGATGATGTCACGTTTTGGTAACATTCTTGGAGTCGGAGCAAAGTTCAGGCCTTTCGACAGCATGGAGATTGTTGGCTCATCCAGTGCTCTCTCTGTCAGGTTGATGATGGTCTTAATATTTCTGGGTTTCTCCTCCTGTTGACATCCGCGCAAAAGTCTGAAGAACTTCTGGCTCTGTTTGTTGGTGGCTTTCTTCTTGTGGAGCTCACTGCTGGCATATGTGTTGCTGTCCAGGCACTCCCAGCTGTGTTCTGGGAGAGTGGAAGCCAGGTACAGGTGGTGAGTGACCAGAGTCTTGGCATTCTTGTCGAGTTCCATTCTGGTAACACGTATGTGTCCCCATACTGAGCCAGCCTGTCATAATGTGCATTTTGTCCTCACCGTATTGACAGGATACTGCAAGTTCGCAAACTGTGGCATCACTTCCTGATCCCGACACCTTAGCAAGAAAGTTAGTCTGCTGAGCAGCTTTCCCTTTTTGATTCATAGATTCTGCAGTATCTTGTAGCTGTGCTGGACATCCTCCCCATAGAGGTGTGATATACACTCCTGGAAATGGAAAACAGAACACATTGACACCGGTGTGTCAGACCCACCATACTTGCTCCGGACACTGCGAGAGGGCTGTACAAGCAATGATCACACGCACGGCACAGCGGACACACCAGGAACCGCGGTGTTGGCCGTCGAATGGCGCTAGCTGCGCAGCATTTGTGCACCACCGCCGTCAGTGTCAGCCAGTTTGCCGTGGCATACGGAGCTACATCGCAGTCTTTAACACTGGTAGCATGCCGCGACAGCGTGGACGTGAACCGTATGTGCAGTTGACGGACTTTGAGCGAGGGCGTATAGTGGGCATGCGGGAGGCCGGGTGGACGTACCGCCGAATTGCTCAACATGTGGGGCGTGAGGTCTCCACAGTACATCGATGTTGTCGCCAGTGGTCGGCGGAAGGTGCACGTGCCCGTCGACCTGGGACCGCACCGCAGCGACGCACGGATGCACGCCAAGACCGTAGGATCCTACGCAGTGCCGTAGGGGACCGCACCGCCACTTCCCAGCAAATTAGGGACACTGTTGCTCCTGGGGTATCGGCGAGGACCATTCGCAGCCATCTCCATGAAGCTGGGCTACGGTCCCGCACACCGTTAGGCCGTCTTCCGCTCACGCCCCAACATCGTGCAGCCCGCCTCCAGTGGTGTCGCGACAGGCGTGAATGGAGGGACGAATGGAGACGTGTCGTCTTCAGCGATGAGAGTCGCTTCTACCTTGGTGCCAATGATGGTCGTATGCGTGTTTGGCGCCGTGCAGGTGAGCGCCACAATCAGGACTGCGTAAGACCGAGGCACACAGGGCCAACACCCGGCATCATGGTGTGGGGAGCGATCTCCTACACTGGCCGTACACCACTGGTGATCGTCGAGGGGACACTGAATAGTGCACGGTACATCCAAACCATCATCGAACCCATCGTTCTACCATTCCTAGACCGGCAAGGGAACTTGCTGTTCCAACAGGACAATGCACGTCCGCATGTATCCTGTGCCACCCAACGTGCTCTAGAAGGTGTAAGTCAACTACCCTGGCCAGCAAGATCTCCGGATCTGTCCCCCATTGAGCATGTTTGGGACTGGATGAAGCGTCGTCTCACGCGGTCTGCACGTCCAGCACGAACGCTGGTCCAACTGAGGCGCCAGGTGGAAATGGCATGGCAAGCCGTTCCACAGGACTACATCCAGCATCTCTACGATCGTCTCCATGGGAGAATAGCAGCCTGCATTGCTGCGAAAGGTGGATATACACTGTACTAGTGCTGACATTGTGCATGCTCTGTTGCCTGTGTCTATGTGCCTGTGGTTCTGTCAGTGTGATCATGTGATGTATCTGACCCCAGTAATGTGTCAATAAAGTTTCCCCTTCCTGGGACAATGAATTCACGGTGTTCTTATTTCAATTTCCAGGAGTGTATGTGATTGCAGTCTTTCTCGGCTTATTCCACTGATGAATTCTTCTCGGGTTATCAGCCAAGTGGTGGCATCGTCTTGTTGCAATGTTTCAATGAGTTTCATACCCATCATCTTCTGTCGAAGTGTCGGGATGCTGTGTTCTGCATATCTATACAGCTGCTTGGCTGTCATCCACTACTGTATGGGCAGATCAGAGCGTTCCTGATGTATTTTGTGAATTGTGGGATTCCACGCTGCACTGAGCTGCTAACCACTATCCCTGTTTATTAAATTGTTGTGCAGATGTATCTCCACTGCCTCTTTGAAGATCGAGCCCCATAAGCCACTGGTGCTGCACAGCTTCTTTGTTTTTTCGAATTCGAATGTGTGTCCCTCGACAATGCTATGTTCTGCTACTGTGGACTTGTTTGTCTGTCCTAGTCGTATCTTCCTGATATGTTCAGTACAGTGCTGGGAGATAGATCTTGTGTCTGCCCGATATATTCCACCCTGCATTCGCAGTCAATACTGCAACCCCAGTTGGTCTTTGTTTGAGCCAAGTATATCTTTGACATTTTTCAGTGTGCGAAAGATCCTCATTATTTCGTGCTTCTTCAATATTCTTGCAGTCTTGGCTGTTGGCAGTCCAGAAAATGGCAGAAACGCCACACGTTTTGGTTTGTCTTCTTCTGGTTTCTCCTCTCCTCTCATGCCAACACTGTAGTTGTTCTTCTGAAGTTGCTAAGTTAATCATTACTTGCAAATCCAGAGGACAAACGTGCATGATCATAATGTATACTGAACTAAATAGCCTTCCTGATGTGACTCTTTCACTATGTTGCCAAATGAAAACACCTTTGTTATAATAAGTCACATTATATCCACATTGTGTAGCTTGACAGACATACAAAAGTTAGTGTCTGACATCAGGTACATACCAGACCTTTTCAAGCAAAGCAGGTGTCCACCTTTTGTTTATGAATATTTCAATATGAATAGCACCAGCCCCATGTGCAAATATAACTTCTTTGCCAGCTGTCTGCACACATTGTAGAGTCGGGAACTTTTTGAATGTAGTGAAATGCCATTTATTTGGTGAAATATGATGTGTCATGCCAGAGTCCTAAACCCAAGAATCTGTACTATCAAAATTAACCTGAGACAACAAGCTAGTGGCTAGAAATGTGTTTGGTTTGTTGCTCACTTTTAGACTGGAACTTGAACTATTATTGTTGTTAGCTGTCGCTTTTGCTTCTTTTGCAGCCATGCGCTTTAGGCAGTTTGCGGTAATATGTCCAGCTTTCTTGCAATGCTGACACATATGACTTTCTTTCTTCTTTGACTTGCTTCCCTCTGTTGCAAATTTCTTCTGTTTTTGATGTTGCTCATTCAATTTTGATTTTGCATGGAAAGCACCAGCTGCCTGTGTAGCTCCCGAATTCTCATTCAAATGCAAATTCTCAATTAGAAGCTGTGTTGTCTGCTCAGGTTTAGGAACACGATACCTGGTCGACCTGTAAAACTCATATTCAGGTCCTAATGTTTTGAAAATACGATGGTGGAGCAGCAAAAGATGCAAAGTTACATTTGGATTAATTTTGTTCAGGTCACTGCACAAGTCATGGAAAATGTTTGCAAGTAGCAACGGGTTTTTTGTTATAGACATGATGTCATCTTTTGTCATTTCAAAGAAACAATCAAACAACATATATAATCACTGCAATGAAAATTGTTCATATACTGACATAAGGGTATCCCAAATTTCTTTTTCGTCAGTCTTCTTTCTTACATGAATAGCAGGTTCCTCGTCAAGTGCCATTCCAGCCAGCCATTCAGCCAGAGCTGATATGCGTCAGATGGTTCTTCTCCTTCCGCTAATGATGGACACACATGTACCATCTATAATCAAATAAAGAGAACGTTCCTTTAAACAAAGTTGAATCTGCCATTTCCATGTTTCCCACTGATCTTCACTTGACAGTTTGTGAATGTTTGTACGACTAATATCATCACTCAACTGAAGCACTGCGTCTGTCATTCCAAAAATTTTTCAGTCTCATGAAAATCCTAACAAAGGGAAAAATAGTCTCACGAACAAATACTATAATTCTCAGAGCCTGAAGCATTCAAAGATGGGACCATAACCTGTTTTGGATGAACAGGATATAATTTTATAGCAAGAACACAACATTTTTATGAATACTGATCTTCCTTTAATATCTCAAAGACGACTACTAGCAACTCGAAAACTTCAAACAGTAAAAACATGGAAAACAAAAGAAATGCTTAGGAGCAAAGAAATTCACAACACAGAACCAAGCACCACCATAACAGATGAGAGGAAACACATTTCTGATTTGTTAAGATTATTTGTTATAAATTCACAGGTGAATGAAAACAAACACTTCACGGCCTTTCATGTGTGGTCTGGCCCCATAACCTGTTAAGATTATTTTTTTCTTCTCTGTCTTTTATACGTTGGTGTTGAAGTATGTAATGAAACTGTTAGCTAGTGGGAAATAAATAATCTTAACATGATTTATTTACTTTAACAAGATTCACACAAGCAAGCACACCTCATTAATACTTGACCAGTACCACTGACAGCTCCAACTGGTCAGAGCTGCCCATGGTAGCAGCAAAGCGTGCATGAGGTGTGCTTGCTTGTGTGAATCTGTGCGCGTTTTCTTTTCTGTGCTGATGAAGGCTTTGGCTGAAACTTATAATGTGTAACAGTCTTTCTTTGTTCCTGTCTGCAACTCAGCGGTTCCTCTTTACAGACAGCTTAAACACTGTAATTATGACTTTTCTTGAGAAGTAACTTCCTGACATGTTGATATGTTTTTTTGTAGAAAAAACTGAATAATGTCAACTACTGTTTCATTTTTAAATTGTGGAGTAAACAACATTTTGATGAAAACATTAAAAATTTACACAATAAATTCAATTCCAGACTGTTACTGGACAATATTAGTTTAATTTGCTTCATTATCTGAATAAATAAGAGAATGAATATGACACATATGAAAAAAATGAATAACTGAAACTGTGAATAGCTAAGTATGTGTGAGCATGTAAATCACATTGCCGAGCCTTGATGTGAGTAACACACATGGGGGACAATGATAGCTGTAAAGCGGCCCGTTTTTGGAATTTTTGAGAAGTAAAACTTACTTCAATCCATCAGTTGATGAAGGATGAAGTTAAACTGCTTATATTTGCTTTTTGCTGACATGTTATTTTGTAATTTCAAGTAAAGCGAGATATCTGAATGTGAAGTGATCCAAAGAGGGAGAGTACCATATTAAGTGAATCAAAATATGAAAGTGATTGACTACTTTATGTAAAATGAGGGAAAGAACCACTGACCTATAGTGAATCTATACATGGAGCACAGAAAAATATACCAGAAAACAGAATTCACACTAGCTTTAGAGCACTAGCTCTTTTTCCAGCAGTGATACACGTATTTACACACACTACCACACAGACAGCCAATGCACACTCCCATGGCCAAGTCAAGACTAATAATTGGTACTTGATTATTGAAAGTTGTTGCCTGAGTTGATGGTGGTGGGTAGGGGCCAGTGAAGGATGCAGGTCTTTGGACAGATGGCTTTGCTGCCACACAACAAAATGAAAAAAGTACAGAGGGTCCAACAAGAGATGTAGGAAGACTGTAGGGACTGAGGTGGGAAAAATGTGCAGGAGTGAAAGAGGATAGAGAGGTGAAGATGAAGAGAGAGAACGGGAGGGAACAGAGAAGGGAGAGAGACTGAAAAATGAGTGGAGGTGAGGGGGGAGAGAGAGAGAGAGAGAGAGAGAGAGAGAGAGAGAGAGAGAGAGAGACGGTGAGGGATGGATGGAGGGTTGGAAGGAGGGAGAGGAAGAAGAATGCCCACCCACATGGGGAAGGGTGGAAGAGGAAAAGTGGTGGGAGAAGATAGTGCATCATCTGGATGGAGAAGGGGTGGTATGGACAGAAGAGAGAAGTGATGGCAAGGTGAGGCAACAAGAACAGGTTGAGCGCAGGTTTCGGCCAGGGGGATGGCAAGAGTGCAGGATGTACTAAAGAGACAATGCCCATCTATGTAATTCAGAGAAACTTGTGCTGAACTATGCAAATGGGATTTGTCTCTCCAACACATCCTGCACTCTTGCAATCCCCGGGCCTAACCTTCACTAACCTGTTCCCTCTGCCTCACCTAGCTTTTTCCTTCTCTCTTCCATTCATACCACTACTTCTTCAGCAAGATCATGCACTGCCCTCCCCCACCATTCTTTCTCTCCCCTCCCCATGTGGGCATTCTCTATTTTCCTCTCTCTCCCACTCTCCCTCTCCATCACATCTCTCCCCTATCCCCCTTTTCGACCCCTCTCCCTTCTCTGTCCCCTCCCTTTCTCCCTCTTCATCTTCACCTTTCTATCCTCTTTCACTCCTCCTCCTTTTCGCCCTCAGCCCCCCAGTCTTCATACATCTCTTGTTTTATCCTCCATACTTTTTTGCCTTGTTGTCCTATCACAAGTCATCTGTCCAAAGACCTGCATCTTTTTGGCTACCCCCTCCTTGAGCCCTTCCCTGTGACCTCCCCAACTCCATCAACACAGGCAACTGCTTTTAATAATTGAGAATCAATAACTAGTGTTGCCTTGGCCAATGTGCATTTGATGTCTGCGTGGCTGTGTGTGTCAATATGTGAATTATTGTTGGAAAAAGAGCTAGTGGTTGAAAACTAGTGTGAATACTGTTTTCTGTTATGTGTTACTGGACTCCATGCATTGATGAACTCTATGTGAGTGGTTGCCTTTCCATTATTTTATATATTGCTCCATCCAGGAATTTCCATTATTGTTATGGTTGACTACTTTGTTATTCGGCGCATTAGATAAATGATATTTTGCACAGTGTGGTACTGTGAGAAGAATTTTATGCATGAGTTGGGAGTCTGTGGTCAGCTCTAGTGATGAGATATCTTATAGCCCAGAGCTCTGTGGATTTTCATTAATGTGGAGTAATAGTGATTCAGCAGAGAATTTGATTTTTTCATAAAAGTACATGATCATTCATGTGTGATGGCAATGGAAATTTTGAATTTTTTGAGAGATTTGTGCATTTATTATTTAAGGTATACACTGATAAGCAAAACATCATGACCAATGCCCACCACAATGTTGGATGCCACCTGGTGGCATTTTGGGCATGTGAAGTGATAACAAAAGTATGTAAGCAGAGCAGACACAGACAGAGGACCACACTAGCTAAGATATAGGCTGCAAATGGGGAAATCCACTGAGATAAGCAACTTTGACAAAGGGCAGAATATTATTATGCAGAGCCTATGAATGAGTATATTGAAAACAATGGAGCTGGTTGCATGTTCATGTGCTATTTTTGTGAGAATCTACAGAAACTGGTAGAAGGACAGTGAAACTACCACATGGCACTAAATGGTTGGACATCCATTACTCTTAACAGAACATG
Organism: Schistocerca nitens; assembly: GCF_023898315.1. NCBI lineage: Eukaryota > Metazoa > Arthropoda > Insecta > Orthoptera > Acrididae > Schistocerca > Schistocerca nitens. The sequence continues at coordinate 799,482,678 of NC_064616.1, read as the reverse complement.
GGCTTTGGAGGCTTTCTGTACTGCAATAGTTTTGGAGCACACCATTCATCATACATTGTTTAACATGGAGCTCCACAGCAGACCACCCCAGTGTGTTCACATGTTGACCCAACAATACCATCAATTATGGTTGCAGTTGGTATGAACCATCAGGTTTTGACCATTGATCACTGGAAACATGTCAGCTCTTCGGGTGAATTTTTGCTACACTGGGGTATTGGTCGTCTCCACAAATGCCATCATTGAGGTAAACAGTGGCTTGAAACGTTCAGTGCACCACAGACAAAGGCAATGAGAGCAGTATTATGCTATGGGAGAGATTCTCCTCCACTTGCATGGGACCTGTGGTAGTAATTGAACACACACTGGCAGCTGCAAACCATCTACACCCCTTCATGCTTGATGCCTTCCCTGATGATGATGTCATCTTTCGGCAGTATAATTGTTCTTGTCTCGGAGCCAGAACATGATACATTGGTTTGGGGAGCATTATAGTGAATTCATGCCGATATCTCGATGACCAAATTCCTATGGAATCCATCTGGATTGCTATTGGATCCCATCACCACGTATTCAAATCAGTGGCACATTATTTATATGACCTGTGCACAGACATCTAATGCCACATATGTCCACACAAACCTACCAACAAACTGTTGGATCTGTGGTACACAGAATCAGTGATGTATTTCGTTCCAAAGATGGTCAAACAACCTATTAAGCAGGTGGTCCTAATATTATGGCTCACCAGTGTAATTCTGTATGGTGTACTGGATAGTTGTAACCAGAAATTATTGAAATCCAAAGGTGATCTGCAAAGTATTTGAGTGAGCATTTGATACTGTTGAATTCCGTACGTCTTTGACAAACCGTTTATTAACTGATGAACAGTGCAGTTATTTCCATACCAGGACTGATTTAAAAACCTTAATCTGGCTACTAGAGAGAGGGAGAGTGTTGTAAGTGAGAAAGGCTCATTGAAAACAATGTTTATTTTCAAAACACAAAGGAAATACAGGCACTGGCTGCCAGTGGACACTGATTTAAACCAATGAGGAAATTTGAAATCTTATGCCAGATCAGGGATTCAAACCCAGTTCTCCAATCCTCATAGTTGCACAGATTACTCTAGCACACCTCCCATGAGACCCAAATTCTCATCTTATCCACATACTGCTGATGTAGTGGCCCTTGCCCATTATACTCATTACTTGCAGCGGTTTGCCAATTCCCATAACAGTTCGAGAATGTTGTGCATCCGCACTGAAGTGATCATTGGCTGTCAGACACCATTTTTATCCTGCCGCTATTATTAATCAAGACACAAAGAAATTAATTATATTAGCTACCAGTGGTCACTGCTTTAAATCAATGGGGAAAGCTGAAAATTTGTGCTGAACCATATTTGAACCTGCTTGTCATGCTTACTAGGCAGACATTCCGACTACTGCACCATCCAGACACAGTGACCATTGCAAGTGCATGGACTACTCTAGCACACCTCCTGTCAGACCCATATTCTCAGCTTATGCACACACAGCTTATGTAGTGTCCCTTGCCCATTATACCCATTACTTTCCACATTTTTCCAATTCCCATAAGAGTTTGAGCATTGTGTGCATCTACACTTAAGTGATCATTGGCCATCCTCACCTTAATTATGTATGTGGTGTCTGTTCTTCTGGACATGTCCAAAAGAACAGATACCACATATATAATTAAGGTGAGGATGGTATATGATCACTTCAGTACAGATGCACACCACACACAGAGGCATACCACACTCAAATTCTTATGGAAATCGACAAAATGCCATGAGTAATGAGGATAATGGGAAAATGACACTAAATCAGTAGTGTGTGGTAAGTTGTGAATTTGGCTCTCACAGGAAGCATTTTTATTTAGTCCATGCAGTTGTGATGACCACTGTGTCTGGATGATGCAAAGGTCAGCACATCTGCCTAGTAAACAGGAGACCTGAGTCCGAACCCCAGTCCAGTACAAATTTTCAAATTTCCCCATTGACTTAAATCAATGCCCACTGGCAAATAATGTCATCAATTCCTTTGTGTCTTTATTCATACTGCCTCCAGGAGCAAAGGGGTGTGTGTTCTTCCAGACATGTCCAAAAGGACAAACACCACATATGTGTGTGTTCATTTTCATTCTTTCATTTCTGGAACTGTTTATTAGAACAGACTTTGAAGAAAATGTGTGTATACAAGGTGACAATACAGAAGAAATGTTTTAGTGCAAGGATTTTTCTTCATTTGGTAGTTACAGCCAGATCTGGTAAAATTAATTCACTTCAACAGTATAGTATAGTTAACTATATCTATACACCGTTGACCTGTGTAGGGCAGCTAAATTTTGCATCTTATAGTAGCTGAAGAACATTATATTCACTTCAGGGCTGGCCATATTTTCTAAAGAACTCACCAGAGTGAGTGCCTCTATGTTGGTAGGATAGCAGAACATACATGCACTTGCAATATTAAAACAACAGTTCTGCCTGAACCTGTGTTGTGCAATATTAAAACAATAGTTCTGAATGAGCCTGTGTGGCTCTTTCAGGATAGGTAGGGAGACACTTCGTTTTTTGTAAAAATTTCAGTCTTCTCCAGTGATTTTAAATGCTTTAAATAATGGAAGCATTGTGTTTTTAATGTTATTAATGTACCAATGGGTAGGAAAATCCAATTTTTGGATGTGTTCTAGATGGAAAACTGCCAATGCAGAGTTGCTGTCTGCCCCGTCTGCTGCACTCATGTTATGACATCAGCTCTGCTAAGCATTCTTGAAGGATGTTGTTGAGCAGGTATGGTGTATGACCTCTGGCAATTGATACCAATTCCAATATTATATGAAGCACTGCCTTTATTTCTTTTCATTTATTTAAGATATAATTATCATATTTCTTGGTATTACCCTGTGATACGCTCTTGCCTTTTATATATTTTAGGTGGCTGCCATATGAGCTGAAACTCATGCCTGTTCCAATATAGTCTTGACACAGCTTTTAAGTATTTTTCGTACAATTTTTTAATTAGGTCCATTACTTTTAAAGTGTTTTCATAATGATAGTTCTTTCTGTTTGGTTCTTAAATTTGTAAATGTACATGCTTGTGCACAACATGTTGACTGTAACTGGCAAATCATGATGGTTGTGGGCAAACACATGCGGCAATCTGTCGTATTCCATTTCTGTACACTACCAGACATGCTCTGGTAACATAGTATTAATTTTGTACTGGCTAACACTGTTTGGCATCTAAGGTACCAATTACAGTGAAAGTATGGTACATTATTTTATTTTATATTACAATGTTTCTTAAAATATAATGTTTTAAAAATCTTTTGGAGGTTTTTCTTTGTTGTTACCACACTGAAAGGCTGTTTCCTGTTTGTTTCCTAGAATTGAAGATGGTTGTTGGTCAGCCAAACCTGGTTATCTAGTTTCTATTGCACTTTATTGTGATGTAGACTATTAAAATTAATAATAAATATTTCTTTGTTTTCAGAAACATGTTTTAAATTGAATCGTATTCTCACACCATATACAATGTTGATAGGATGTTTCATAATTCAAGTAACTAAAAATACTTGTCTCTCACATATAGCCGAAATAGCTTGATTAACAAGGACAAAGATACTGAAGATTTTTTATTATTGTAAATGTCTGTGCTATATTAACAATAGTATGAAAAGGATAGTTGCTACTCACCATATAGCAGAGATGCTGAGTCACAGATAGGCACAACAAAAAGAAAGATAGGCACAACAAAAAGGAAGACTGTCAGAAAGTGAGCTTTCACACAAAGGAGCCTTTGTCAGAATCAAATAACATACACACACACTCACACAAAATGCAACTCACACACACATGACCACAGTCTCTGGCCATTGGGGACAGACTTAGGGACTGCATGAGTGTGTGCATGTATATGTTCTCCATTTCTGACAAAGGCCTTGTTGACTGAAAGCTCACTTTCTGACAGTCTTTCTTTTGGTTGTGCCTACCTATTAGCCTTCAATAGTAAGACTCATGTGTCAAAATTTTATCATTTCCTTATAGCTTTCAGGACCTTGGTACACTAACATCTCTGAAAACTGCAACACCTAGAAAGACTGACCTAAATCCATCCAACCTTAGAGAATGTGTATGACAGTATAGCAGAATGATTAAGAGCACAGAGATATGCCATTAGTCACACAATATCATCTATTATAAACAAAGTCAGCTTTATACCAAACTCAGGTAGTGAAGTGCTGTCAAATGAAGTGGAAACTTGAAAGAAAGTATCAGTATTTCTTGTCAGCATCTCAGCAGGATAGATTGATTTTGCTCTAGTAAATGTCATGAAATTTTGGATTGTACAGGACCTGCTCCTATGACAGTGATGCTTGTGTGGAACCAATTACTAGCAGAGGGTCATAGCTAACAAAGAACAGGTACTTGGAAATGCAATTTTATCATAGCATGGGATGACCACTATCTTGTTCAGTTGACAGCAACAGAACATACAGATTAATCCATGGTATTGGCAAGATACACTCCAGCACTTGTGGTTCTTCTTCAAAAGAAACATTGTCCATTGTAGGCTGTACAATTTTTCATGTATTTGCTGCTATTGGCCAATTTTGACTGTGAAGTCATTATCAAGCATATATGTAGTATGTCTGTGCAACAGGCCTAAGGAGATTAATGTAAATTAATCTGTCAGTATAGATGCGAAACCACACACCAACATTGACACAATCTATGTTGAATATGAACAGAAAGATTGTAAAATATGTGGAATAACCATGTACATTACAGCTTAGGGATGAATTTGTCATTCATTCACTGAAAAAAACACATTTTATCACATATTAACCTTAGCTTACACACCTATTACATTCATAAGCAGTCAGCATATACACTCATTACATCTGTAAGCAGTCTGCTTATGGATGTAATGAGTGTATAAGATAGGGTTTACCTATGTTAAAATGTGGTTCTTCAGTGAATGGATGTCAAGTTCGTCTCTAAACTGTATTGTATGTTGTTCTTCCACATGCTGAACAATCTTTCCATTCCTGTTTGATATAGACCATGCTAATGTTAATGTGTGGTTCCACATGTGGACTGATAGATTAAATTACATGGCACATATCCTATGTATATGCTTGATAATGACTTCATGGTTGAAATTGGCCAATAGTAGAAAAATTTTACAGCCTACAGTGGACAATGTTGCCTTTCAAAAAGTGTATCAAGACTTTGGACCTGCATACAAACAAGATTGTGAACTTGTGGTTCTATCTGTATTGAGGTTCCATTGCTGTCTGCTACAGGCTAGACAACTGGTAAATGTGCCATTGAACTTGCTTTGCTTCTCCAGATGTTACAAATGGTTCAAACTGCAGTGGGCATGTGTACATCATCACTGGTGGGTTGAATGGCAAAATGCAGGTGTTACGGGATGCAATCTGTCCTACAGTCTGACTTCATGTGTGTTAGATGCTGCTATGGTGACCACACTCTGACAGCTTGAACTGCTGAATGACAATGCATAAATGCCAAGTGTGATGGTTGGGACATCACTGTATAAAACATGAGATGTAGACACTCCTACGTACGGCATGTTACAAAACAGTATCAACAAACTCCATGGGGTTGTAAAAGGCATCTTGAGGAACAAATTGAGAATAGGAAGCCATGTCTGGAAACTTCATCCAGTGCTGATAATAACATGAAAGTTATAGTTCTGGCACCTACCTACCACTAGGACACCCATTTGACAGAAAATGTGATGTTGTACACTGAGAGACAGCAGATGAAACATCTTGCAATAGATCTGACAACATTCTGAACATTAGATGGCATTGAACATGTCCACGCCTGTCACAATAACACTGTAGAGACTCCCTAACAGCAGTGGCAGCAGAGAGGAAAGACAAATGTAGGTGGTAGAAACACAGTGCTCATTCCCAATGCAGTTGTGCTGCATCATAGAGAACTTCACTAGGTCTGTCCAGTGTGGTATTCATTTTGTATATGGTGATGCAAGAGGAAGTGGGCATGCATCATTATGTGTCTTTGGGCAAAGAAATCAAAATCTGCATTAGCCAAAACACTCTATTTTTGCATATATTCATCAGCATCTGGATGAAGTAGGTGGTTTAAAATTGACTGACCCCTACACACTTAATCTCTGACACATAGGCAATAGCTATGCAGTTTTCATTGGAGAAGTGCTGCTGGAATAACTGGAGATGTCACATTCACTCCATTGACATTAGGGTTGCCACTTTCATCACAAAGAAAGGAAGATTTTTCATGAAAATATTTTTTAATCAATCACGCACTCGTATTTTTATTGAGTACCAGTTTTGATAAAAAATCACTCTAATTTACATCTTAAACCCTATTGCTTCATAACATTGTGGTATTTTGTATCTGATTTAATTTTATCTAGGAATTTACTTTCATTCTGTAGTAGGTCAAACAAGTCTTTGTGAGACATATCAAAATTTATTCAAATTTGAAGCTCTGATTTTATGAGTTCTGGTGAACAACTGTCCACTTGTTCTTCATCATCCAAAACACTCATTACACAAATGTACTTAAACCTAGTATGCTTAGATAATGCATATGAGCTGAGAGGTTTTTGTCACTTTTTGTTGAAGCACTAGTGTGAGGAATTTCACCCACTTATATGCAACATCACCATCCTTAGTGATATAGTCAGTAATGTTATCTTTCATCTCACAAAATTCTTCATGTAGCTGATCCAGCTTGACTTGAACTTGTAGAATGAGTATTTCCATTGCAAGTTCAAAGTCACAATATTGTATTCCTCCATTCAAAGAAAGAGGTTTCAACTTTGAATACTTATTATTAGCTGAGAGGTCATAATAGGTTTCAAGCTATTGCAACAATGTGTCATAGAAACAATCAGATTGACACAAAATCTTATTAATAGATGTTGAAGAAATCCTTCTCATTAATTTCTTGGTTTCACTCCCATAGAATTTATCACTCTTTCTTTGTGTGATCTTCTTATAGATCATGCACAGAGAGTTATGTGATTCAATAACACTTAGCTCCCTTTTTTTCAGGCATTTTGATACTAATTGCATTTGATCTGTATATTTGACTGAGAATGGAAATATATCTCAGGAATAATTCCTTTCTCTGTGTCTTCAGCTAAAAATACTAATACAAAATGTTCTGACAGGCATCAATACTATTTAGAGCTGGCCAATACTCAATCAATTTCTTAATGACAGAAGTTAAGGAGAGTCATCTTGTGGGCACATGCCTTACTCTCTCAGACCACTCAAAATCCATAAATTCAAAAATGATTTCAGTTTCTCACACCTTTTAGCTGACACAGAGACATGATTACATATCTTCAAAACAAGGCCCTCTACATCCATTTCCAGGTCTTCTGTGGCATGCTTCATTACATTATGAACAATGTGGTTTGAACAACTATCTTTCTGCAGGTTGTGTTTCTTGGAAAGTATCGATTGATAAACAGATTGTTTCCTGCAAAAACCTACATTAGCATTACCAGCACTACATGCTGTTAAATTCTTAATATTTAATGACTGGTTCCCAAACTACCAACAATTAACTTTGCCACTGCATTTGAAGATTCATCAGGCTATTCACTCAATGTCAACAGTTTGTTCTGTAAGCTTACAAATGATTCAAAGTATCTTGTACAAATTGGGAACATCTTTTTGTTGCCTCCATTGGAAGCATTTGTGCTACTGAGAAATAGTTACTACTTTCAGGAGATTTTAGAATATTAACAAAATCAGGTGCTAATGTGTTTTTCACTAACAGTTCTGCCTTCGTATTTCCACAGGAAAGTTTTACAGCTGCTTCTGAATCTGCAGATATACATGACATAAATTTACTGCTGCAATTCAAACTTCCGTAACTCATGTTTGACTGTGTGATAAAAATGTTCTAATTCACAGGCTGTGCCAACATTGGCTTCAGATTTATTACTGTTCACAAAATATATAGATACTTTCTTGGTTTTACTACTTGTTTTCTCCTTTAACTGGTGTCCTTTGTACTGGGCATGTTGCTTGAGATCAGACTGCCCATCATGCAAAATGCTGAATTCTTTTATGCACAATTTACAAAAAGCATGTTTATTGGAAGTTTAACCAGGTATAACCCATGTGAAAGTATCTTCCTGTTTCTGTAAGTTGTAGTGTTTCTTTTTCACTGGTGAAGTCTGTGGTGTCACCGCCAGACACCACACTTGCTAGGTGGTAGCTTAAATCGGCCGCGGTCCATATTAGTACATGTCGGACCCGCGTGTCGTCACTGTCAGGATCGCAGACCGAGCGCCACCACAAGGCAGGTCTTGAGAGACTGACTAGCACTTGCCCCAGTTGTACGGACGACATTGCTAGCGACTACACTGACGAAGCCTTTCTCTCATTTGCCGAGAGACAGTTAGAATAGCCTTCAGCTAAGTTAATGGCTACGACCTAGCAAGGTGCCATTTGTACCATTGCATGTATCTCAAGATAGTCTCACTTGTATCATCAAGAATGCTGTATACCAAAGGACGAGATAAAAGTTAAGTGTTCTAGTGGCTACGTTCTTTTCTTTATCACATTCATTACGAATCCTGTTCCAGACTTCGCGCCAGTCGGCGTGTGTGTACGCGTGACCTTTCGGCTACTTCACTGTGGACTGGCTGCCTTAACAGTCCACTACATTGGCGACGCGGATTAATCAGGATCTTGTTCTTTCTCATTGCTTACATTTACTTGTGTCATGGCTTCGCCACATTCTCCAGATGTACTGTCCGACTTTTATCGCTTGCAGAATCAGCAGACGCAGGCCTTATTGGATGCCCTTGGACAGCTCGTCCAGGGTCAACGTGCGCTGCAAAACGATGCGGCCGCCACCGCTTCATCGCTACCACAGCCACACCATGCTGTTGCACCTCAATTTAGGCCCTACGAGGCGGCCAACGAGACATGGACAGAATGGTCCTGTCAATTTGGATTTCATCTCGCCGCCTACAGAATTCAAGGTAATGAGCGGCAGCCGTTTTTGCTTTCGTGTGTAGGTGTGTCCACCTACCGTGTGATAGTGAAATTGTTTCCCCGGCGCGACGTAGCAACTCTGTCATATGAAGAAATTTTGTCTGCATTAGATGCCTATTTCAAAGAAACAGTCAATGTCGTTGCAAAAAGGTATACGTTCTTTCGTACAAAACGTACAGCCGGTCAGACAAATCGGGAGTGGGTTGCAACTTTGCAAGGACTTACTAGGGATTGTGCATTTGAATGTGACTGTGGACTCCCTTATTCAGATACAATGGTGCGTGATGCAATAGCACACAACGTTTCTGATGTTCGCATACGGGAACAGATTTTGAAACTCGTCAATCCCTCCCTTCAACAAGTGATAGACATATTAGATAGGCAAGACACACTTGACTTTGCTCAGGAATCATTTGCAACTTCGCCAGCCGTGTGTCACATTAACCGGCCCGCCGGGCCCACTGCACGGAACGCTAACCTGCCCTCGCGCACGTCCGCGCAGCCACGTGTCCCGCACAAGCAAGCAAATGCAGTGAAATCATGCCCGCGGTGTGCAACTGGACATTCGCGTGAGAATTGCCCGTCACGCTAAGCTATTTGCTTTTTCTGTAATAAGAAAGGGCATGTTCAAAGTGTTTGCCAGAAAAAGCTCAGATCAGACAATCACAACCATTCCAGGCCCTTTGCTTCGCACCGGAATCGAACCAAGGACACCTTCGCCCATGGACATTCATGTAGTTAGTGCCACTCCGCCCAGTGTTCCTCTCGCTAACAGTGCCTGTGTTCGTCCCACAAAAAGTGTGCGTTGCCGTCGACGCAACTCCCGTCACGTCGCGCATGATTCTGTTCCAGTGTCTGTTCAAGTTGCACAAAACAGTCGCTCTTGTCATCAGCAGGACAATAAACTTTTTGTAGATTTGGACTTTGCCTGACAAGTGATACTGTTCCAGCTCGATACCGGAGCTGCAGTTTCATTGCTCAATCACGCCACGTACCAACAACTGGGCGCACCTCCGTTGCGTGCCGCAAATGTTCAGCTCACGAGTTATTCCGGACAAGCTATCCCTGTGTTAGGACTGTGCACTCTTCTTGCTACATACAAGGAACAAACAAAACTTGTGTCATTTTACGTTCTTCGTTCTTCTACTGCAGTGAACTTGTTTGATTTAGATTTATTTCAGTTGTTTAACTTGTCTATCGTCAATCAGGTCCTATCAGTGAATCAGACTGTGCCTTCCGCCAGTGTTTCTAGTCTATGTGACGAATTTGCAGACATTTTTGCACCAGGCCTTGGTTGCACTAAAAACTATGAAGCACATTTGGAACTGCAAGTAAACGTGCAACCGAAATTTTTCCGAGCGCGCAATGTTCCCCATGCATTGCGTTGAGGTCGCCCATCGCTACGATATCTTGTATCGGTCCACTGCTAAGCACGGCAACGCCGATGCCTTGTCCCGTTTGCCTGTTGCTGAGGATAAAGCACTTGATTCTTCCGAACTTGCTTGCATGTTCATTGATGCGGAAACCGATGACGTGGTCGAATCGTTTCCGATTGATTTTCGTCGTGTAGCTACAGCCACAGCTGCTGCCCCTGTCCTTGCTACTGTTTTGCGTTTAGTTGCTACGCAATGGCCCTTGTCACAGTCGCGGATCGAGGATCCGCTGGTTCGCCGATTTTTTGCTCATAAAGAGAGACTTTTTGTACGACGTGGTGTTTTGTTGTTGCGTTCTGATAATGATCAGTCTAGGGTCGTGGTACCACGTTCGTTACAGTCCTCTGTCTTACGGCTTCTTCACCAAGGATATTGGGGTATAGTGCACACGAAACAACTTGCTCGTCAGCACTGTACTTGGTTCGGAATCGATGCTGCTATTACGAATATGTGCTCTTCTTGCATGGCGTGTGCCGAACAACACTCCGCACCACCGCGGAAATTCTTTGCGTGGCCAAAAGCCACTTCCCCTTGGCAACGCTTACATATCGATTTTGCTGGTCCCTTCTGGAATACTCGATGGTTGGTTGTTGTCGATTCTTTCAGTAATTTTCCTTTTGTTGTCCGGATGTCTTCCACGACGTCTTCTGCCACAATCCAAGCGTTGTCCGCTATTTTTTGCATTGAAGGTCTTCCACAGACTATTGTTTCAGACAATGGCCCACAATTCATGTCCGCAGACTTTCAGTCATTCTGCAAGGCCAATGGTATTCAACATCTGACATCCGCGCCGTTTTCGCCTCAGTCGAACGGTGCCGCTGAACGATTGGTCCGGACTTTCAAGTCACAGATGTTGAAGTTGAAAGAGTCGCATTCTCGGGAGGACGCGTTATTGCTCTTTTTGTCCTCGTATCGCTCTCAGCCCCGCGATGGTCGCTCGCCAGCTGAGTTGCTCCATGGTCGTCCTCATCAAACCTTGATGTCTTTGCTGCATCCGCAGCATCAGCTTCCTGTGCAGCGGCAGACTCCTGCTTTTGCTCCTGGCGACGTTGTCTTCTATCGCAACTATCGAGGTTCACGGCGTTGGCTTGCAGGGCGCATTCTTCGCTGCCTCGGCCGCGCGATGTATTTGGTTTTGGGGGCCTCTGGTGAGGTGCGTCGGCATCTTAATCAGCTGCGCCTCTGTCGTCGCCTGGGTTCTGCCGCTCCCCATCTGCTTTCAGCGATGGTGCCGTCCAGTCAGCGCCCTGGGGACCCATCTACTGGCTCGCCTCATCCCCAGGTGTTACCGACGATGCCTTCCATTTTGCCTCATGGCGTCGCACCGCCGCCGCAGCCGCCGCCGGCGCCGCCCACAGTGGACGCTTCGCTGCAGCCGCCAAGCGCCTCCCTGGGTCACGCGCCGCCGCTTGCTTCCCGTGACCAGCTGTCCTCCGCCATGGAACTCTTGCCCGCTCCGGACCAGATGTCGTCGCGCGTCGGATACCCCGACGCAATGGAGGTCGACCCTTCGGCCCCTCCTGTCTCATTACGGGCGCATACACCGCATGTTGACGTGCACCCTGGACTAGGTTTTCAGGCGTTTCCTAGCTCCCCTCGGACCGAATGGCAGGGTGCGGGTGGCACAGCCTCGCCTGTTGTTAGGCTCCCCACCCCATCACATACGTCAACACGGCGGGCGGAAGCCTTATCACATGCCCGTTCGCCAATTTGCGGGGGAGGAATGTGGTGTCACCGCCAGACACCACACTTGCTAGGTGGTAGCTTAAATCGGCCGCGGTCCATATTAGTACATGTCGGACCCGCGTGTCGCCACTGTCAGGATCGCAGACCGAGCGCCACCACAAGGCAGGTCTTGAGAGACTGACTAGCACTCGCCCCAGTTGTACGGATGACATTGCTAGTGACTACACTGACGAAGCCTTTCTCTCATTTGCCGAGAGACAGTTAGAATAGCCTTCAGCTAAGTTAATGGCTACGACCTAGCAAGGCGCCATTTGTACCATTGCATGTATCTCAAGATAGTCTCACTTGTATCATCAAGAATGCTGTATACCAAAGGACGAGATAAAAGTTAAGTGTTCTAGTGGCTACGTTCTTTTCTTTATCACATTCATTACGAATCCTGTTCCAGACTTCGCGCCAGTCGGCGTGTGTGTACGCGTGCCCTTTCGGCTACTTCACTGTGGACTGGCTGCCTTAACAGTCCACTACAAAGTCATTACAATTCTTGAAGAAAAATAAGTTAAGACACCTAGGGTATATAGTGTATGGTTCAAGAAATTATCACTGCAATGAAGTTTCCAAACATGCATATAACATCATAATTGGAAATTAAGTATGTCAACAACACTATCAATTGTGCAATCGAGCAATCTTCAGAAGTACCAAGCTAAACATCGACTACCGAAAAATCTATATCTGAATGATAATAATAACAAATATAATCAAATTAATGTGAATTTGTGTTATATGTATATTAAGTGTAAGAACTGCATTGAGTTCTATGATAGGCTAGTGTCAAATATCAAAATCATAAGAATACACGCAGTCTAGCAACATATGTGGTTCCAGCATGATAGAGCATCCACACACTTCAGTCTAGCTGCTCAGATCTGACATACATTTGAAGACTGTTGGATTGGTCGAGATGGCCCTGTAACTTGGCCACCATGGTCAGCTGACCTCAACCTGCTGAATGCTTTCTCATGGGGTCATCTGAAGAATGTGGTGTATGAAACCTCAGTGGAGCCAGAGGAAAACTTAGTTGCAAGGATACATGCAACATGTGAAGATGTTCACACCATACCCAGTGTATTTGAGTAAGGCCATCAGGCATAGGTATGCAGATGTCAGACATGCAGCAAAGCTGGAGGCAGGCATTTTGAACACATTTTCTAATTTCATTTCATTTCTTGTAACAACAGAATAAATAGTTATCTCCCCTCCTTGCAATATGTTTTCTGTTGTCTACCACAGTGAATACTCTTGTGTTTCCTCCTCTTTTCTTTGTATTCACATTTCCTTTCTTTAAAATTAAATAAAAGCACTGACTTCTTTAAAACCCTGCCATTATTTATTGAAAGCAACTGATTGCAGCAAACCGCAGCAGAGTAGACAGTGATAGCTGCTTTGTAGGCAAAAGCTAACCTCTGTAATTTCTGCACCATTTGTTTCTTTCTCTTACATCCTGTATATACCAGTAAACATTGGAGATTTTAAAGGATTCCAGGAGAAAAATAAATTGTGGGTGGAAACCTGTGTCTGAAACCATCATCCACCAAGAAATTAGAGCATTGCATTCATAGGAGACATCTTCTGCATTGGTTATTGTGGCAACCAGTTGTGATCACTGAATAACATACAACACTGGTCTATAGTGAGATGTTCCACCTGTTGCCCAAAATTTGCTTCTCATGACACTTTCTACAAGCCCTCAAAGTTTGTCAGTATCATATTGTAACACTCTGTATAGAGGGCAATGTGAATAGCAAGTAGTCTCTGCATTAGGTAAATGTTAGAGCCTATGGTACAGTCCCTCCTTGAGGCAACTCCCAGTACCATATTTCAGCAGTACAATGACCAGACACATGTACCAAGGAATGTGGAAGCATTTTATGAGGAATAATTGCTGAATCTCTTTCTTTAGTCTGTATGGTTTCCTTGTTGTCACCTAACAAATACACCTGTGATACAGATGGTTACTAGCTTAGTCAACAAGAACCTACAGCAAATACAAGCCATGTGGGGAGACATCCAGGTTTCCTTTGACTCCATGCCACAATATTTACAGTCCTTGATTGCAGCAAATGGGAGCTGCTGATCATACTGAATAATCAGAGTCAGAGTCTACATACAGTTCTGTAAAACTAATCATTTATCTTCAAGTTGTGATTATCCCAAATGTTAGTGAAATATGGATTATAGAAATCTACAGTTTTTATCTTCAGTAATTTTAGTCACTGACATAATTGTATCAAACTTATTATTATAGATAAACAGAATAATTTAGCAGTTGTGGAAACAATCCTTTAATTCCATGCAAGCACCCTATTTACCAAATTCCTGCTTGATTATATCATCATTTGTGTGTTATTGCTTTTAAATTGAGGCATGTTTGCTTTTATGGTGGTAGAACTAACAATTTTACATAATGTAAATATTATACACTTTAAAGAATAAGTTCATGTCAACATAATTTATGCTTTAAAATCTAATTGTGCAGGTAACTACCATTTTTGATTTATGAAGAACATGAGAAGAGGCATTTAGCAGCTTCTTTTGTTAAACTAGATTTAAACATTCATTATTATTTCAGGTTGCCTGGCCAGACTTCGAAAGGGAATCTTAAATTGCCTGAAAATATTGTTGAACATGAGGGTGACAACTCACCTGGTAAACATTTGGAGGCTGATATCTCAGCACTCAAAAATGTCACAAACAGTTCATCAAAAGGAGCTGCACAGGCAGTGAGGTAATAATTTGCTTCACCAATGCAGTCAAATAATTCTCTTAATATTGTAATAATAAGTAACATTGTACTGTTTCGACAATGAATGTGAACACTTAATAAACTGCTGAGTGTTTAGCTTTGATATATACTTCTGAAGCAATAGTTGTGAAGATGAAACACAAATATGAGTGCTTCTCATCAATTGTTGATATATTAGTTAAATTTTACAATGAACTTTTTAAGGAATACTATTTTGAACATATTTCTATCTTCTTTCATAGATATTGTGATACTAAGCATGTCATCAAATAGCATGCCTTGCTATGAGCTGAAGAAAGGTTCTGTAGCTGGCACTGAGAGTGATGTTTGAGTCTCTTAGTGTTCTTTTGAAACTGAGAGCAAATTTTATGAAATAATAACTGTAGTAGTCAGGTAAACTTCAGAAGAACTGACTGATAATTTATAATTTATTTTCTAATTTTTGGAGATCCCAGTGTCTTTATTTGTGTTTGTCAATTGTGAGAAATGTTTGAATCCTATTTACTTGAGAAAAAAAATCCAAAAGCGAACGTTAGATTTTGTAGAGAAATGAAACATTTTATTCACAGCCCATTGTAGTGTCTGTTTAGAAAGAAACTGCAATATTCGAATTTCTTCACAAAATAATCCAAAAACTTGATAGTGGTGAAATAGTCACAGGTACAAGCCTTGACCTGTCCAAGGCCTTTGATATTATAGACCATAACCTACTGCTGCAGAAACGTGATAGTGACAGCATCACAAGTGCTCCTAATGACTGCCTGAGGTCATATCTTACTAGCCACAAAGAAGTAGTAGAAATACAGTTTCATCGAAATAATAAATTAACCAGTTGCTATTTGAATTACAAAGAGGGTAAGTATGGTGTTCCAAAAAGATTAGCTCTGGGGCCCAGTCTATTTTTAATTTATGTAAGTGATCTAACATTTTACAATCTATTTGTTTTGATGGCAACACAAGCACCTTAATTGTTGGTACAATGGCAGAAATATTTCAGAAAACACTATCAGGAACACTTCATAGTATTGTAAACTTGTTCACACCCAAGAAGCTAATAAATAAAAATAAAACAGCAACATTGTATCTCCATAACATCAAGAGAAATAGTGAAGAGCATGTAAACATTCAGTTGAGAGGCACAGACATTAAAAGTATATCCAGTACAAAATTTTTGTGGATCTAGTTCCAAGACAACCTAAGATGGCATAAAGTGTATTTAAAGGATTAAGTACAATGTGCTATTTAATTTATTTATTTATTTGCCCATATAAATTTCGTTTGCAGTACATATATCATACAAAAGAAAACCTTTTTTGCTGTTTATTTTACAACCATTGAACGTATGTCATTTAGATTTTTATGTCAAATTGAATCCATACAGTTAGCAATTACAAATTTGATTGAATATTGTACATTTAGAGCTCATTTCATCAGTTAAAAGTATGAATTACATTTTTTCCTTGCACAACATACTGTGAGACTGAATAGCAGCAGTTTTACAACAGCTAGGCTGAAACTTGCTAGCAGATTAAAACTGTGAGCCAGACCGAGACTCGAACTCGGGACCTTTGCCTTTCGCGGGCAAGTGCTCTACCAACTGAGCTACCCAAGCACAACTCACGCCCTGTCCTCACAGCTTTACTTCTGCCAGTTCCTTGTCTCCTACCTTCCAAACTTTACAGAAGCTCTCCTGCGTTCACGGGAGAAAACTTATGTTAAAGTGACACGTTCCACATCATTACAAAATGTCATATTCATGATCTGTGGAACAAGGATTAATGTATGTGTATGTATGTATGCGTTATTGTAACTGTGCAGACTATCTCGGATCACCTCATGGCTGATCAAGATTCCCACCAAGTGATACCTATCTGCAGTTCCTGTCCATTTTACTCCTGTTCACTACTTTGAGATTCCCACTGGAGGTCAGACATATTTGTGCATCCGCACTGAAGAAGGTGGATCTATTGCCCAGCTACATGTATCAATTATAGGACTGCGTGGTGTCTGTCTGGGCATGTCCAAAAGAACAGACACCATGCAGAATCCACAGCTGTGAAAAATTATGTGTAAACTGAAGTGGATCACAGCTGACAATTGCAGTGGGACATTTTGCAGAATCAGCGTTGGTGAGTGAAAATGAGTACTGGGCTGGGATTTGAACCAGAGATCTCCTGCTTCCTAGGCAGGTGCATTAATCGCTGGCCATCCAGACACAGCATTTTTGCAACTGCATGGACTATAGCAGCATGCCTCAAAGCTAATCCACATTCCCATCGAATACCACCTATCCATAGTTCCTGTCCATTCTTCTCCTGTTCACTACTCTGAGATTCCCCCAGGAGGTCAGACCTATTTCTGCATCTGCACTGAAGAAGTTGGCTCCATTGCCCAACTAGGTGTATCAATTATGGGAATGTGTGGTGCCTGTTCTTTCGAACTTGTTGCGATAATGCTGTGTCCCAGCTAGCACAATCTTTAACACACCTGCTTCATAAACAGGATATCCCTGGTCGAATCCCTGTCTGGTAATCATTTTCACTCATCACTGCAGATTCCGTGTAATGTCCTGCTGAAGCTGACAGCAGTGACCCCCTTCAATTTACATATAACTCATCATCCTGCCTAAAACTCTTTAGGATCCAAAAAAGATAGTAAGAATCATAACAGTAATCAAAAATATCAAACCCTGCACAGTGCTCTTTAAAAGGATGAGAATTCTTCTTCTTCTGTGTGAAAGATATGTTATCATAACACAAGATCAAAAACTAAATCTCACATGCACCAAGTAAAAATGTGTCTTTGAAAAAAAAAAAAAAAAAAAAAAAGCATTACATGATGCCAAAATTATCTACAATGAGCTGGCAAAAGAAATCAAAATAATGATTGACCTAATAAAATATGAAGCAGCCTTGAAAGGATATTTACTGAAGCACTACTTTTGTAATCTGAAAGAATTTCTCCAGAATCCTTGAATCAACAGTGTAATCAACATATATACACTGACAGATAAAACCCCAGCACAAAGAAATAATTAATGTAGTGTAATGTGATTTCTGGAACACACTTGTCTAGGTAACATATTTAAGTGATTAACGTTGCAAGTTCACAAGATAATGTAAGCATGAGTAAAGTCATTGCAAATCTGAAATGCTAGCACATCATTAGCCAGTGAAACCACCAGAATGTTGAATACAAGCATGCAAATGTGCATGCATTGTGTCATACAGGTGCCAGATATCAATTTGTGGGATGGAGTTCCATACATGGTACACTCGGTTGTTCAGTACACAGGCGGTAAATGCTAGTCCTGAATGATGCTGGAGATTTCATCCAGTGATGTCTCATACATGTTTTATTTGGGGCCAGATTTGGTGATCAAGCAGGCCAAGGCAACATGCCAGCACTCTATATAGCATATTGAGTTACAACACTGGTATGTGGGTGAGTGTTATCCTGTTGGGGAAAACCCTCTGGAATGTTGTTCATGAATGGCAGCATAACATATCAGATTACCAGACTGGTATATAAATTTGCAGTCAGGATGTGTGGAATAACCGTGAGAGTGCTCCTGCTGTTGTACAAAACTGTATCCCAGACCATAACTCCAGGTGTAAGTCCAATGTGTCTAGGTCACAGACAGGTTGCTTGGAGGTGTTCAGCTAGCCTCCTTCTAACCAATACATGGCCATCACTAGCACTGAGGCAGAATGGGCTTTCATTAGAAAATACAACAGGTCTCCACTCCACCCTCCTATGAACTCTCACTTGACACTGCTGAAGTCACAAACGGCAGTGGTTTGGTGTCAGTGTAATGCATGCTACAAGGTGCCTGGCTCAAAGCTGACCTCGAAGTAAACAATCTGGAACAGTTCATGTGCCAACTGGTGCTCAAATTGCTGCTGCAGATGCAGTATAATGCACAACAGCAATATGATGAATGTGACAGTCTTCCCTCTCAGTAGTGCAATGTGGCCAGCCAGAGTCCGGTCTTCTTACAATTGTACTTTCCAATGACCACCTCTGCCAGCAATCATGCATATTGGCTACATTCCTGCCAAGTCTCTCTGCAATTTCATAGAAGGAACATTCAACTTCTCATAGCCCTATTACATGACTCTGTTCACACTCAGTGAGATGTTGATAACAGTATACTCCTCTTAAAAGTATTCTCGATTAACATCAACTCACTATGTCCAATCTCAAATTAAACTAATGCACATGAGAATTACAGTGTGTATGTAAATCAAACCTCATTTACATCTTCACAGTGGCTCTACTAGCACCTTGAGTAGATGTCATCTTTCAGATATAGAAATTTGCCTACCAACTTTCATTTACCTCACACAACTTCTTCTTGGTGATGGAGTGTTTTCTTTTTTTTGTGTCAGTGCATACTACCTCACAAAAAAGTGAAGCATCCAGAAGAGGTAGTCAATGTCGGTGTAACTTCTAACATATACACACCGTCAGTGGGTATGTAAAGAATTAGAATTGCATTCCTCTGTCACAGGTAAAATGGCCAATGTTATATTTTGAGTGATAGCTATGAAGGACATGAGGATGCCACATACCCATGCAAGACAGCATTGTCAGCAACTGATAGAGTTTGGAAGGTTCCTCATTCTGGCTTTATATTGCACCATCTGGTCAAATTGAACAATATTCAGATTTGTGTGACATTTGGATGTAACAGTGGCCCAATGTTGGTCTGCAAGGGAATGTGAAGGCAGTCATTCTCAATATCAATATTTCAGTCAACCACGTATAAGCACCACAAGGAAGATCGCAGTATTGTATGCCAAGCTTTTCATGAAACGCTTTGCATCTGCACCTTCCATCTAAGAACCAGTAATGGACTCCCTGCAACATAATGTGTCACTCCACTTCATTTTTTGGAGAGCTGCAGCATCTGGACTAGGGAATTACCATTGCAGCAAAGGCTACGTTGAGAGTGCTGCTGTGATTAGGAAGTGTAGACTGTCGATGAATGGTGTCACATCGTGTTCAGCAATGAACCATGTTCCTGTACTAACCTGGATGACCATCATTGGTGAATATGGTGACCATCTGGGGCAAGTATCCCTTCTTGAAATGTTTTTGTGAAGCATAGTAATGTTATTTCTAGCATCATGGCATGGGCAGCTATTACGTATGACTGGTAGTGATTGAAGCACAATGATATGTCATGGACATCCTGCATCCTCATGTGTTAACTCTCATGAGACAGTATTGTGGTACCACATTTCAAAGGATAATGCTCATCTACACACATCATGTGTCTCTATGAACTGTCTGTGAGATTTTCAGGTATTCCTGTGTCCAGTAAGATCCCAAGATTTGTCCCCAGCAGAACATGAATGGGACTAGCTTGGACATCAACTTTGTCCCAGTGCCAGTAAGATCCCAAGATTTGTCCCCTGCAGAACATGAATGGGACTAGCTTGTACATCAACTTTGTCCCAGTGCCAGTATCCAGAATATCAAGGAGCATTTACAACAGTTGTGGGCGAGCTTCTCTCAGAAAAGGATAAAATGACTTTATGACACCCTTCTCAACCCAGTCAGTGCATTCCTCTAGGGGGTACAACACCATATCAATAAGAGAGCTCACACTGCTAAGTTATTTGAAAATTTGCCTTGATTTTGTAATCACAGAAATAACATCACATACCATCTGAACTCATGAAGCTTCATTTTGTTTCCTCCTCCCCTTCTAGAATCAATTTTTGCCAGGCAGCATACAATCAGTAAATCACTTGTAATTAACTTTGTGACAAGTGTATATGAGACAGTATGATAACCAGTATTAAAGCTTATACATCAATGATTTGACTATAAATATCTATTTAAAACTGATATAAATAAAACCTTCTCAAGAATGTTATTCGTAAAACAGAAAACCTGTAAATGTTGCAGTTTACTGATAACATGTATATCTAAAAGATATTCAATTGGAATTACCTTAATAAAAATTAGTACAATCAAAACTACTGACTTCACCAATATATTATGTGCTGTACTGTACATGTATGATTTATTGGACCAAATAGAATATAATATTAGATTAAAGAAAAAAGACCGTCAGGATCAAACCAGAATAGGAAAAGAAGAATTCTGCTTACAGGCAGCAGTCACGGGAGGGGTGTGGGTCAGCAGCTTCAGGAGAAGTTAGGTGCAGGGTATCAGATCACAAGTTTTGTGAAACCAAGTGCTAGCCTTAGCCAGGTGACAGAAAACTTAGGTCAGCTATGCAGGGACTTTGAGAAGGAAGATCAGGTAATTATGGTTGGGGGAGCAGGGAACAGCCTGGTTATGAATCCAAGATACAGTCTTACGAGTGATCTGGATTAAATAGGAGCAGAAACTGGGCACACAAAGGTGGGGTTTGTGGAGGTCTTTCAGCACCATGATTAGCCCTGGGTAAACACTGCTGTAAGGCATGTTAACACTGAGCTGTACAGGATGCTCCAGACACTGGCAAAATCTTCATAAATGTTGTTCCAGTTAATGTTATTGGTAAGTGGAGATACACTACACATGGCCTGCACCTGAATAGGAAGGGGAAAAATAAATTAGCTTCTCTTTTAGCAGAAACTGTAAGGGGGGCCACAGTCACACAAGGGGTGATCCCAGTGGTTAATGGGTCCAGGCAGACAGGTTTTTTAGGTTAAAGCCAAAGTCCAGACAGACAACAATGAAGATAAATAGAATAAAAGAAACTTCATGTACAGTAAAAAGGGGCAAAGCTAAGGGCAGTATTAACTTACTTCATTAAAATGTCAGGGGAATAAAAAATAAAGTAGATGAGATATTAGTGTGTTTAGATGATCTCAAAAATAAAAATGAGATTGATCTACTCTGTCTGTCTGAACACCATGTAACTGTGTGGATGGATAGTGTCAGTATAAATGGGTATAATTTAGCACCTTACACTTGTAAATCTACGATGGGTAAAGGAGGAGTTGGCATTTTCATAAACCAAGGGCATAAATACAAAACTGTAGCAGTAAGCAAATTTTGTGTTGATCAGCACTTTGAGGTTTGTGCATGTGAACTTCAGATAGACAATGTAGTATTGATATTAACAACAGTGTACATGTCTCCATCGGGAGACTAGGAGCTATTCATAAAAATGTTTGACTCCCTATTATGCTTTCTGTCAGACAAAAAGAAGAAGTTATTAATCTGTGGTGATTTCAGTGTAAACTTTGTAAGTAATTCTGATAATAAAAGTGAACTTGAAGTGTTATTAACAACATATAACATAGAATCAGTGGTCAATTTCCCTACACATATAGCTCAAGACAGTAGCACTGTAATAGATAATGTATTTGTACAGAAAGAGGATGTAAAACAAACACATGCTTTCCCTGTGGTAAATGGATTGTCAGACCATGATGCACAACTGATTAACTTACAAAACCTAACAGGGTGTACAGTTCAGAAACCATTAAGTAAAAGTGTGAGGTTGCTCAACCCGGTATCTAGTTTAAGAACTGTTAATTGGGGATATGTATACACTCCTGGAAATGGAAAAAAGAACACATTGACACCGGTGTGTCAGACCCACCATATTCGCTCCGGACACTGCGAGAGGGCTGTATAAGCAATGATCACACGCACGGCACAGCGGACACACCAGGAACCACGGTGTTGGCCGTCGAATGGCACTAGCTGCGCAGCATTTGTGCACCGCCGCCGTCAGTGTCAGCCAGTTTGCCGTGGCATACGGAGCTCCATCGCAGTCTTTAACACTGGTAGCATGCCGCGACAGCGTGGACGTGAACCGTATGTGCAGTTGACGGACTTTGAGCGAGGGCGTATAGTGGGCATGCGGGAGGCCGGGTGGACGTACCGCCGAATTGCTCAACACGTGGGGCGTGAGGTCTCCACAGTACATCGATGTTGTCGCCAGTGGTCGGCGGAAGGTGCACGTGCCCGTTGACCTGGGACCGGACCGCAGCGATGCACGGATGCACGCCAAGACCGTAGGATCCTACGCAGTGCCGTAGGGTACCGCACCGCCACTTCCCAGCAAATTAGGGACACTGTTGCTCCTGGGGTATCGGCGAGGACCATTCGCAACCGTCTCCATGAAGCTGGGCTACGGTCCCGCACACTGTTAGGCCGTCTTCCGCTCACGCCCCAACATCGTGCAGCCCGCCTCCAGTGGTGTCGCGACAGGCGTGAATGGAGGGACGAATGGAGACGTGTCGTCTTCAGCGATGAGAGTCGCTTCTGCCTTGGTGCCAATGATGGTCGTATGCATGTTTGGCGCCGTGCAGGTGAGCGCCACAATCAGGACTGCATGCGACCGAGGCACACAGGGCCAACACCTGGCATCATGGTGTGGGGAGCGATCTCCTACACTGGCCGTACACCACTGGTGATCGTCGAGGGGACACTGAATAGTGCACGGTACATCCAAACCGTCATCGAACCCATCGTTCTACCATTCCTAGACCGGCAAGGGAACTTGCTGTTCCAACAGGACAATGCACGTCCGCATGTATCCTGTGCCACCCAACGTGCTCTAGAAGGTGTAAGTCAACTACCCTGGCCAGCAAGATCTCCGGATCTGTCCCCCATTGAGCATGTTTGGGACTGGATGAAGCGTCGTCTCACGCGGTCTGCACGTCCAGCATGATCGCTGGTCCAACTGAGGCGCCAGGTGGAAATGGCATGGCAAGCCGTTCCACAGGACTACATCCAGCATCTCTACGATCGTCTCCATGGGAGAATAGCAGCCTGCATTGCTGCGAAAGGTGGATATACACTGTACTAGTGCCGACATTGTGCATGCTCTGTTGCCTGTGTCTATGTGCCTGTGGTTCTGTCAGTGTGATCATGTGATGTATCTGACCCCAGGAATGTGTCAATAAAGTTTCCCCTTCCTGGGACAATGAATTCACGGTGTTCTTATTTCAATTTCCATGAGTGTATAATGATCCAAATGCTAATGATAAATGCAACATATTTCTTGATAAATTTATATCCCTTTTTCAACATTGTTTCACAGAGAAAATTAATAAATGTAATGCCACGCACTTTTCAAAGAAACCTTGGATTACTACAGGTATTAAAGTGTCTTCAGAAAGAAAAAGAAAACTGTATGAAACAGGAAGAACTAGTAAAGATCCAGAAGTAGTTCCACACTATACAAATAATTGTAACACACTGAGAAAAGTTGTCAAGAAATCAAGAAATATGTGTGTTAGAGAAGAAATGAACAACTCTGGCAATAAAATCAAATCAATATGGAATGTTGTTTGAAGGGAGATAGGAAAAGTAACCACTGGGGTAGGTAGTATTACTATTAAAGAGAATGAGACCATCCTAACCCACAGCACACAAGTAGCTAATGTATTTAACAACCATTTCATAAGTGTAGGAGAAAAAATTGGTGAGAATAGTTCAAAAGAAAAAGCCAAGCAGTACATGGAAGAGTCAGTTTTGAAAAAATTTATTCAAATTACAACCTTTTGTGAAATAAGTAAAATTACTAAATATTTGAAAAATAAATGTTCTGTTGGAGTAGGTTACATCCCTATTAAGATATTAAAACAATGTGGAGCAATTACAGCTGATGCTCTAAGTCACACACGTAATGCATCACTAACTCAAGGTGTTTTCCCAGACAGGTTAAAATATGCCATTGTCAGGCATCCCTACAAAAAAGGGGACTCCACAGATGTCAATAATTATTGGCCAGTATCCTTGCTTACAGCATTTTAAAAAATCTTCGAGAAAATAATGTACTCAAGAGTGGTTAGTCATCTCAAAAGTAGTGGGATACTTAGTAAATCACAGTTCGGATTTCAAAAAGGCCGTTTCACTGAGACAGTGAGATACAATTTCACTGTCCACATAGTAGAGTCTTTAGATAGTAAAATGTCACCAATAGGAATTTTATGCGACTTGTCCAAAGCATTTGACTGCGTGAACCTTGACATTATGTTACAGAAATTACAATTCTATGGTATAAATGGAATAGAATATGAGTGGTTTAAGTCATACCTACAGAACAGGAAACAAAAAGTTTCTTTATTTGGGTCAAGTGATTTAAATAAGTTTGCCATGTCATCTAATTGGAGTGAAATTACATTTTCTGTTGGCCTATGCAACCACTCACAAATGTCAGTGTTGCTGCAGGTAAGAGCAGATGCATTTAGCTGTTTATACAAATGTGCCTGTGTGTGTGTCTATATATATATATATATATATATATATATATATATATATATATATATATATATATATATATATATATGTGTGTGTGTGTGTGTACACAAATCAACAACATGTCTGTGGAGCCTGTGAAAATAAAGTACTGCTGTGAAGTTTACAAAAGTGGGGTGACGTGGAAAAAACATGAATACAGCATAAAAAAGGTGTGTCCAAAAATGCAACAAAATTGCAAAAAGTGAATTTTTAACCAAGTTGTTTGTGATTTTGACCTCCGCTAACAGCAATGGAAAAAGCAATGGACTTCAGAAGGGCCACCACTGTTTTCTGAGTATTACTGTGGACACTAGTGGTTCAGCTGCAGCAGTCGAAAGCAACCAGCAGGTGCTAAGGTATCGGCATGCCAGTTGGACCACAGGTCTGTTTACATCATATCATGGGGTGGACTAGGCCAAACACTGCAATCTTGCAATGCAGTGGTAAGACAGAGCTCTTGCAGGATGACCCAAGCCATTTCCACATCACTAGGCCATATGGTTGGTTCCCCCCCCGGAATGCAAATGGAAACAGCTCATTAGCACAAGTGAGCTGTGAACCAGTATAGATAACAATTCATTTTAACAAAGGGCTCAGCAATCTGGCAGTGCCTGTGGGGTTGAGAGCAGTGTGCAAAGTGACTGAGCAATATACAACAGTGTAAGGCTGCCGTGACCTTGGGCCTGCACCATCACATCATCTGCTAGTGCCAAGTTCATCTTCTCAAACTTGATACTTCTCCACCAACTGGCTGCCCCCTGGCGCACTCTCACAGTGGCCAGACTCCTGCTCTGGAGGGCAGGAGAATGAGATCAGGGTGGTGCAGCCACCCACATTTTCATGCAGGTGCAGGAGCCTAGGCACCAGTGCCACCACTCACAGGAAAAAATCCACCACCATGACTGGCATCCCCTGTGAGCAACCCGATTGTCCTCAGAACTGCTGGCATTGGGGTGCACACCACTGCATAAGCTCCTGGAGTCAGCATTATCGGGCACCAACGTCACCACCCAATGGCTGTCAGCTCACTGCAATTGTGCTCCGTCCTCACCATGTGTTGTGAGGGAGCGTGTCCACCACTTCCACTGAAACACTATAAGTGTAGTCACATGAGTGTTAATAAAATGTTTAGCCTCTGACACTAATCATCTAAGGTGCTGACAGCCTCCTCCCTCGCCGTGACCCACCGTCATGAACCAATCTGCCACACAAGTGGCCCTACACTCCAGGATCCACTTCACTTGGTGTCATAAGTAGGACTGACAATGCCTACAACTGCTATCTATGGTTGAATATGTGTTACCACGAGTAAAGGTTGTGACTCAAAGTCTAGGAGTATACAGGATGTCTCAGAAGGAATGGTCAATATTCATGGATATAACAGGGATGATCATTTGGAGCAAATAACCTTCATATAGACATATGCCCTATTCCAAATGATTTACAAGATAGAACACATTTAATGTACATTGTTATTTATTTTCCATGTTATTCTATACATTGCCAGATTTACACATATACATTACAACATTTCTTTTATGAAGTATCAACTGAAAAATATGTATTTTTAAAACATTCACCTCTAAGCATTATTGTACATGTCACATTACACCTGTTATACAGTTCACAATAAATTTTTGAATATCCCACTGTCAGCTTCAATATAGTTGTGCACTCTTGGGAGAACATGTTGTGTTTCTTGTCTGAGTGCCTCTGCATGTTCCTTAATGAGGGCAGTAGCATCCATGATGCGTCCAAGCAGTTCATCTCACATATTCATCTTTCATTTGTACACTACAGAACAAATTCTAATGGTGTAAGAACTGATGATCTTGGTGGTCAGCTACTTGTGCTAACATGACCAATACAGCAATTAGGGTAACTGTTGTTGAGATGTTCCTCAGATGTCTGGTAAAATTTGGAGGGGCTCCATCTTGCGAGAAGTAAATTACAGTCCACGTGGCCAATTGAATATCCACAAGGTGTTCAACATGCAAATTTTCAAAAAAATGCAATTAATTCTGTCCTGTTGTTGTCTCTTCTAAAATTACAGGCCCTATCAACATGTCACTAACCATGTCACACCGATCGGAAAATGAACTTGGAAATGGGTTTCCACTGTAGCAATTGGATTTTCCTGCAACCATCAGTTATTATTGTGTGTAATGATAATTAAATGGACACCCTAGCTGCAAACAGGCGTTGATGTACTTCATTGGGGACATGTTGAAAATGTGTGCCCCGACCAGGACTCGAACCCGGGATCTCCTGCTTACATGGCAGACGCTCTGTCCATCTGAGCCACCGTGGGCACAGAGGATAGTGTGACTGCAGGGACTTATCCCTTGCACGCTCCCCATGGGATCCACATTCCCAACATGTCCACACCACTACATTCATAGTGCGCCTAATAGATGTTTGCCCATCATACTCATTACTCGTGGCAGATTAATCTACCAAGTCCCATACAAGTTCGGGCATAGCATGTGCGTTCGCACAAGAAGGTCAATGGCTGAGAAGCCATATTTTAACTATATATGATGGTAGTATCTGTTCCCGAAAGAACAGTTACCGTGGATGACCATGCAGCTTTGCTAGAAATGAAATGATAATTAAATGGACACCCTAGCTGCAAACAGGCATTGATGTACTTCATTGGGGACATGTTGAAAATGTGTGCCCCGACCGGGACTCGAACCCGGGATCTCCTGCTCAGATGGATAGAGCATCTGCCATGTAAGCAGGAGATCCCGGGTTCGAGTCCCGGTCGGGGCACACATTTTCAACATGTCCCCAATGAAGTACATCAACGCCTGTTTCCAGCTAGGGTGTCCATTTAATTATCATTTCATTTCTAGCAAAGCTGCATGGTCATCCACGGTAACTGTTCTTTCGGGAACAGATACTACCGTCATATATAATTATTGTGTGTGTTATTGATTCTGTTCTGTGTATATATGGCTTCATCAGTGAATAGTATTAATGGAAGCAAATGATGACTGTAATTTAACCAGTGACAAAATTAAAGTCATGTCTCGTTTTTGTCAATGTAAAAATTGTGGACATGGTATATGTGAAATGGATATAAGTTTTCTGCACATAATGTTTGCCATACACAAGTTCATGGTACATTGATAGAATAAAATGCCAAAGATTTTGGGTGTGTAAACACATATGTGTATTCCATTTGCCCAAAAACAAAAGTACATCAAATGTATTCTATCTTGGAAACCATACAAAGTAGGTCATATGTCCATATGAAGTTTTTTTGCTTCAATTGAGCATTCCTGACATACCTCTGTATGGTGACCATTCCTCCTGGGACACCCTGTATAAGATGTTAACCATGTGCTGCAATTCAGAAGATGAAGCTTGTGCAATTGATTAAAGGTAGTCATGTCATGGTCAGTACCAGCAGGGTTGGGGTTTTCAGTGTCTCAGGGGTACTACCACAGGGGATGTATTGAAACTTGTAAGAGATGAAGTAAATAATAGCTATGAGTGGACAATGTAAAGTTTTCTAATAAACAGGAAGCACTTCAGGCTAGGGAGAAGGAAACAGCTTTTCACAATTCTGCTGAGTATGAGGAAAATTTGTGGAGGAGATTTGAAGAAAGAAAGAAGGATTTAAGGAAAGAAAGAATGAAAAGGGAGGAGGTAGGGAAGAGGGTGAAGAAGAGAGTCAAAAGGGATAGAAACAAGCCAGTGTCTAGTTTACCTGTTCCGGCAACATGTCCAACTACCACCAATGTAATTAAGCCTGTCAACTGTGTGAGGAGTAGTCCAGAATTCAACACCTGGTGGGACAATCTCATGAATGGGAAGATAAAGATAATGAATGAAGATGGAAATGACATTGTGCTGAGTTAGCTCAGTGCACAAGGCACTAACATTGTTGACTGTAAGGAGAATAATATAGTAGTATAATTTCCAATATCATGTGGAATTGAGGAGTCTGAAGCAACTATAGAGCCAGATGAAGTGAGTGTATCAAAGTGAATGGATGATTCACATGCATAGCACCTACCTCATTGGGTGAAAATGTGTGTTGTTTAGAGACCATAGAACCTGAGCAGATATACAGGAAGACACACATGGCACTGATTTTTGTGTTGTCCTGAGTGGGACTACAGATGATGATGTCATTATAGGTACTATGGGAATTTACAGGAAGCTGCTGACATTGATAATTTTGTTGTAAATGTTTTGGAAGAACAGATACATTTCCTCAGAAGCAGAGTGAACGTAGGAAGTGGGAAGTTAATGATCAGACTGACAGGGTGGTATCTTTTGAAGAGTGTATGCCTGAGGTCCAGAATGTTACAGTAGCATGAGCACTAGATCACAGCCTTGCAGAGGAAGCTGCCAATATGTGCTGTGACATGTTTACAATGCAGCTGCAGTCTGATGTGTGGAATGATCATAAAGTAGGTGAAGGATGTGAGGCAAAACTGAAATTAAGTGTTCTGCCAAGACATCATGCCAAAATTAATGTCATACAATGCATGATGGAACCTTAAGAACAAAATTCCAGTTAGGGGAAACTGTCAGCAGTGAAGCACCATCACTTGGTTCATCCATCTTAAGGGAAAAGCCAATTACACTATGAACAAAACTGCAAAAGCTTAATTTGTATGATATAGTTGACTAGGCATCAGTAAGTTGCTATGGGGGAGTGGGGGTACCAGGAAAATGAGTATTTAGAGAGGCATTCAGTCTGTGATTAGCACTACAGTGGTGGAGTTAATTGGGACTACCTGTCAATGTATTATGAGTGGTAGTACCATAAGTGGTTCATGTGTGAAGATAGATTTGGGAATATATTTTCTGGGAAAGCACAAGGAGAACAAAGTTCTGAATGGCGTTTCAAAACAACAGGTTAAAAAGTTACTGGATAGACCAAAGAGATGCTGAGCATAAGAGATTAGTGAAGTCAGATCATGCACTGCTAAAGGTGATTTTTTTAAGTACAATTTATTAACATAGGAAGAAATTTCAGCTCCTTTCCCAGTTTGTAAGTGCAAAGTAAAGAATAATTGTTGTGTGTGTAAGTGTGAGTAATGATAAAAATTATTTTTTCTACTATGTAAGATGTGTAAAATACTAAAGAGAGATGAATGAGCCCCTTGAGAGATGTGAGATATATTAAGGGATTCACAAAGAGATTCCACAGAGACATGTCTAGCTGTAGTGAGTTGTATTGCAAAAATTTCATGATGTGTGTCTGTTGTGTGTCCATTGATGTGTAAGTGGAAAATTTAACTTACTATTTGGAAGGGAAGAATCAGATGAACACAGAACCAGAGAGCTAAAAACTGTAAATTCACAGCCTCTGAACCTTGTGGTTCAAGCTGCCTAGCTAGAGTAGAGACCCAGGGGCCAAGTCATCCAGAGGAGGGGGTACTGTAGCATCACCACAATTTTTTGGATGCTACTGTGGGTACCAACAGTTCAGACACAGCTGCTGAAGGCAGCTGATGGGTGCTAAATTGATGGCATACTGGTTGCAGCAATGATGCTGTTTACATGTCACAAACTTAACTAGGCCAAGCACCACAAGGTTGGAATAGAACAATAAGACAGAGCTCTTGCAGGATGAGCCAAGACAATCCACATCACAGGACCATAGATGTGTGGTCCCACAAGCAGCTGAAAACAACATGTTGGAACATCAGGTGGGCCATGTACCATTATGAAAAACGATTAATTTTAGCAGAGTGAACAGCAGCCCAGCAGAACCTTTTGGGATTAATGGGCTATGCCAGGTGACTCAGTAATACAGGATAGCACACAGTTGCCACACGCTTGGGTCTCCACCACCGTGCCACTTGCTACTGCAAGGTCCTTCTTCTCGGACTTGGTGGTTCTCCACTAATGAGTTTCCTCCTGGCCCACTTCCACAATGACCATACTCCTGCCATGTAGAGCAGCAGCAGAATGACACTGACTGGTACAGATGCATACCCTTCCATGCTGGTGCAAGCACCTAAACGCCATGCACCGTCACTCACAGAGGTAAGATCCACCACCGGAGGCTGGCATTCCCTGCAAGTAACCCAGCAGTCTTCAGCACTTCTGGCTCCATCCATGAGTGGCTGTGTCACACTAATTTGGCACTCACTGCTGCATAAGCTGCTAGAGTCAGTATTCCTGGGTGCCAACATCACAGTACAGTGTGTGTCAGCTAACTGCTACTGCATGCCATCCTCACCACATGTTGTGAAGGGGTATGGTCACTGACACCAAACTATGAGTGTGGTCACATTGGTGCTAATAAAATGATTTGACTTTTGATGCTGTTTGTCTAAGCTGCGGATGTCCTCCTTTGCCATGACCCACTACCACAACCAAACCCTGCTCAGAATTTCCCTTACTCCTATGGGTCCACTTCAATGCAAATAGGCAAAAACACCTGTGACAAGAAAGGATACTTCATGAATGAAATCAAAATGCATCTGGTGAAAAATGCTCTTTAATTGCAGTAAGATTCAGATGGACAAACTGACAATAATAATTGAATATACTTACAAGTTACTACACTTTTTCATCCCACCAAACTGTCTCCATCAACATTCTAGAATTTGGCACATATGTAAAAGTTGAACAGAAAGCCAAGAGTATAGAAAAAATGAGTTTTCACAGTGATCAGAAAACAGAAGCATGTTGCTGTGAATTTTTATTGCAGAATATTTCTGATAAATTTAATAGCCTGTAGGACCCAATGAAGCAGCTTTCTGCAATTTATGATAAATTTAGATTCATTGTTAACCTGGCTGTAACGCAAGAGCTGTAGATTGAGTTTTAAACGTAGATTTCTTAAAAAATTCTGACTAAAAAGAAGCTAGAAATGTTATTTAATTGTTAAATCTGATTTTAGTAGTGAATTTTCTAACTCTTTTATTGTAAGATAGCAGGGTGCTGACTGATACTTTTTTCACAGATATTATTTTGGTCAAAAAAGTTTTTCCCCATTATTAATGGACTATCAGACCATCCTGGATAACTAAAATAAACTAAAAATGTATTTGGTGATTGTAATTAAAGTGCAGCTTATCATGGAGGTCCAGCGTGGGCTGTAATTATTGTATGCAGTGAAACTTGATAGATATGTTAGTGTGTTGATACAGAACTAATTCACGCTGGAAAAAAAATTAACTCCAGTTATTGCCAACAGATGCAAATTTGGCATTGTATACTGTTCGTATGATGGTATGACATCCACAGTGTCATTTACTAAGCCATAAAGTGAGTGAAAAGTATGGTTGTCAAGAAGAAGGACCATCTGCTGCTAGTGAAACTACACAATGCAGTGAATACACAGAACTGCCAATTTGGGGCACTGTTAAAATGTGCACAAAGACCCTTGTACTCACTGTATGTGACTGTGTGGAGTGGATTCACAAGCACCTTTATTTCTAGTCTATTCTTCTATGAAGAGAATCCACCCAGAGGGCCAATGAGGTGTACCATAATGTCTGCAGGTTATCAAGACCTCACTGTACAGCATGTGATTCCTGCTCTGGAAGAATGCAATTGCGTGTAAAGCACTGTTTTCATACAAAATGGTGCAACACTCATTTTGCTTGCCCAGTGAAAGAACTGCTTGATATAACCTTCTGAAAACATATTATTTCAGAAGTAAGATCACCTGCAAGGTCACCATGCATGAACCCATGTGCCTTTTGACTCTGGGGCTATCTAAAAGAATGTGTTCACCAGGGGCATGTTCTGTCCCTACCTTATCTAAAGGCCAGTGTACAGGACCACATTGCTCAGATTTCACCAGAACTACTGCAAGCAACTGTTGATAACAACATTTTATGGATGAAATACCTTGTCAGTGCCTCTAGTGCTCATATTGAATAAATTGCATAAGCAATGGTTAATAATAAAATCAACATTATGTCTTTTTAACTTGTTGGACCTTTTCTGCCTGCATCCCATTCCTAATCCATTACACACGAAAATATTTCTGTATGTCTTTTGTGTGTTTACAGTGCCGGATTTGCACCTGTTGGTCAAAATTGGAACCAATTTCTTTCTAGCATAAATCAGTTTCTCATTAATGCATTAGAATATCTACAAGTTTTGCTGCCCTATGATAATTACAAACCATTCTGGTCCTCTATGTGTAGCTGCACTTCAATTATAGCCACCTGGTAGCACTGTATAGTTTTGAGAATTTAATCATGTGAAACTCAGTGTATTTATAACACATTTGCAATATACCAAGACAGTAACTTGTTCTCGAAAGAACAGTTACTGTTGATGACCGTGCAGCTTTTCCCTGGAATAAATGATGACTAACTGACAACCTCAGCTGCCGACAGGTGTTGTTGATATACCTCGATATGGACAGCAGAAAATGTGTGCCCCGACCGGGACCCGAACCCGGGATCTCCTGCTTACATGGCAGACGCTCTATCCATCTGAGCCACTGACGACACAGATGAATAGTGCGACTGCAGGGACTTATCCCTTGCACGCATCCCGTGAGACTCACATTCCCAACTGTGCACAATTCTATATATGTATTGTACCTTATAGACATTTGCCCACCCACTCATTACTCGCGCACGCTTTGGCGATTCCCATAAGAGATTGGGCAACCTGTGCGCATTCGCACAGACAAAGGTCAATGGCGAATGCGAAAAGGTTGCCCAATCTCTTACAGGAATCGCCAAAATGTCTGCGAGTAATGAGTGGGTGGGCAAATGTCTATAAGGTGCAATACATATATAGAATTGTGGACAGTTGGGAATGTGAGTCTCACGGGATGCGTGCAAGGGATATGTCCCTGCAGTCGCACTATTCATCTGTGTCCTCGGTGGCTCAGATGGATAGAACGTCTGCCATGTAAGCAGGAGATCCCGGGTTCGGGTCCCGGTCGGGGCACACATTTCCAGCTGTCCATATCGAGGTATATCAACAACGCCTGTCGGCAGCTGAGGTTGTCAGTCATCATTTATTCCACATTTGCAATAATATTTGAGAGTCAATTGTCTCAAAAATTGTGCATAATTTCCATTAAAATAAATGATATTATGAGAAGGGAGTTACTACTCACCATATAGTGGAGGTGCTGAGTCATAGATAAACACACAGATAAAGCATTCGGCCCGTAAGGCTTTCATCAAAAACAAACAACAGACACACACACACACACACACACACACACACACATATGCAAATGCAAATCACACACACATCATCCATTAAAAGAAATAAATTATGGATAAGTAAAGAGATTAAAGCATTTTATGAAAGGAAAAAGGAATGTATCACTAACACAGGGAATTTAAAGTTCTATACGAGAAAGATGAGAAGAAAAATCTAAATAATTTCATTTTTTCTAAAGTATTTGAAAATATAATGTACTCATGGTTAGAACTAAAGTAGCAATAATTTACTTTGTACCTCACAATTTTCCGTCCAGGATGGTTTATCAACTGAGATTGCCAACTATATGTTTACTCATAAATATTACAAGCCTTAAATAAAAAAAATATCACTAGTTGATATTTTTTGTAATCTCTCCAAAACATCTAATACTATAGATCATAACACTCTTTAAAAAAGCTTCAGTTTTATGGCATTAATCATATTAGTAAATACTAATCTAGAAATAAAGTGTATTGCATGATGCCTCTGTGCACAACCAAACATTTACAAAATTGCTGTTGCATTACTGAGTCAGCTGGACGCATATGTTGCATGGGCTGCACAAGGAAGCCCTCAGAATGTAATATACACCTCACTTGCATTTGTGGAATATCGAGTTGACAGCTAATGCACCATGTAATGGTGGTGGGAGTGCATCGTACCATTGCAATAATGTCTTCCCTTTCCTGAACTGACTGGATGGTAATGTCTTGGAAACCATGGGAAATACGCTGGGACAGGGGGTTTGTCGAACAGGGAAATGTGCCTGGCATTCTGTCACAGCCGAATGAGCACTGCCATTAGAGCACCCAAACACAAACACCATGTCTGCATACTCTGCATGGGTCAACGTATGTGGCATGTTGCTGTACATGGACACATTGGACTTGCTCAATTAAATAACACTCAAGCACCACATCCACACAGCGTCACAACTGCTCAAAGGTCCAACCCATCACTGCACACTGGGTACATTTGTAGCTGTTGCCCAGTGCAATGCCACAGTGCTCCCGTCTGTTGGAAAACTCCCATACCTTTTGTAGCATGGATCAGTCATCTGTCCAATCATTACTCTGTCCACCACAGTGCCTACACTGCATTGTGATAAGTAATATTCACACTTGTCTTCATATTCATTCATGGATGTGAATAGTCTTCAACCTACTCCAGTTCTGTAATGTTCGAAAATTGGACATATGTTTATAGCAATTTTTGGATTTCAAATTATGTAAATGTCACCCATTTAACATACATCAAGGAGAGTTAACCCATAGCATAATTAATCCAGTTAGACAGGCAATAATGGAAGAAATTATTATCAAAGAATTAATAATTTTTTCTCTCCAAATGGGATCTCTCTTAATTTCAGAAAAGCACTGTATGTTCATTTCTGTATAACATATCAAATATTACCAACAACTTATATAGCCCAAGGCAAGTGTGATAGCACTACTGTTATTTTGTATATACATTAATGTTCTGGCAAACAGGGTAAGCAGCAAACTGTGACTGTTTGTTGATGGTGCTGTGGTTTATCAGGAGATATCATCATTGGTGACTCTAGAAGGATAAAAGAAGACTTAGACAAAATTTCTAGTTTGTGTGATAAGTGGCAGCTAGTTCTAAATGTAGAAAACGTAAGTTAATGCTGATGAGTAGGAAAATAAACCTGTAATGTTTAAATACGATGTTACTACTGCTTGACACAGTCACATCAATTAAATATTTCAGTGTGATATTAAAAGTGATATGAAATGGAATGAGCATGTACAAAGCTTCCTGGCAGATTAAAACTGTATGCCGGACCAAGAGGAGCCGAGGTACTGGTAGAAGTAATGTTGTGAGGACAGGTCGTGAGCTGTGCTTGGGTAGCTCAGTTGGTAGAGCACTTGCCTGTGAAAGACATAGGTTCTGAGTTAGAGTCTTGGTCCGGCACACAGTTTTAATCTGCCAGGAAGTTTCAAATCAGCGCACATTCTGCTGTAGACTGAAAATTTCATTCTGGAAGCATGTAAAGGTTGTAGTAGGGAAGATGATTTGTAACGATGGCTTACAGGGAGAATTTTAGGAAAATGTGATTCATCTGTAAAGGAGACCACATATAGGACTCTAATTTGACCCATTTTTGAGTACTGTTCAAGTGTTTTGGATCTGCATCAGGTCAGATCAAAGGAAGACATCAAAGCAATTCAGAGGCAGGCTGCTTGATTTGTTACCGGTTCATTTGAATAACATGCTAGTATTGTGGAGATCATTTGGAAACTCAAATGGGAATCCCTGGAAGGAAAGTGACATTCTTTATAATGAATGCTATTGAGAAAATGTAAATAACCTGCATTTG
Source organism: Schistocerca nitens (assembly GCF_023898315.1). Taxonomy (NCBI): domain Eukaryota; kingdom Metazoa; phylum Arthropoda; class Insecta; order Orthoptera; family Acrididae; genus Schistocerca; species Schistocerca nitens. Next base: position 799,445,957 of record NC_064616.1, on the reverse strand, counting down.
AACTGACTGCAGAATGACTCTACTGCTGCCATTATACCATTTGCATAGGGACCACAAAAATAAGATAAGAGAAACTAAAGCTTGTTCGGAGACTTATAAGAGTTGTTTTTGTTTGATCTATTTGTGATTGTAACTGGAAAGGAAATAACTAGTAGCAGTACAGTGTACCCTCTGCCATGCACCGTACAGTGGCTTGCAGAGTATATAGGTAGGTGTAAATATGAACAAGAACTAATGAAAAGGCTCTGAATGTTAGAGTAGGAGAAGGTGGGGTACAGTGTTAAATGGTGCACAGTGTAACACTTGCATTTGTGTGTAAGTTATCATGTTGGAAGCCTGGTGTGAACCTATTTATGACTGTCATTTGTTGTCATTTCAGCCAGTTTACATTGGATGCAATTAAAATTCATCTTTGGTGTGTGGTGAAGAAAATATATTTTGAGACATGTGAAGTAATTTTTTATCATAATATATTATTTCTATTGTGTATAGTTACAAACAATTGTTGTAATTCTGAGTATTATGGTCACAGTTAGCTACTAGTTTATCATACTGTACTGTGAAAAATTCATCAGGTTTTGCTCTGTTTTTGAAACTTATGAAATTATATAAATGTGCCCTGTGGGCCACAATGTAACAGTTTAATGTTAGACACAGAAAATACTTTTTCTGTTACACTGTGTCCCGCCCTCCCCTACTGGAACTGGAGGAAATATTTTCTTGTGCTTCTCATACTAATTTCAGCAACTTTTGCTTTTCGATTAATTCCTACTTTGAAGATAATCAACATCTTAACATAAATTAGTTATTTTCACTTGTTAATGGCTTATGGTATAATTTCTGGGGTAACTTAACAATTACAACTAAATTGTCAATTGTACAAAAGCAAACGTTGAGTATACTATGCAGAGTTTACGCAGTAATTGTGTTGGCATATAAATCACAATTTGTGAAGTATCACCATGCCCACAGTTATAAAAATATCTGACAATATATCACTACTCAGTGATGGACTGCCAGTATTAATGAGGATTACAGTTTGTAATAAAATAGCTCAGGGTCCCATGTGCTTTTGCACAAACTAAAAATGAAATAAAGTTTAATAGATCACTGTTCATAGGGCTTAGAATGTGAGGCTGGACTTTGCAAGTGGCTTTGTTATTGTCTGGAAGTGCCAACCAAATGCACTGTCACACTTACCCTAGATTTAGTCACACATATAGAATGCAGGCATGAATTATTGTGGTGAAATAATTACAGCTCAGTTCCCAATGTTCATATATTTGACAATAAATGGCAATTATTCACTTTCTAGCATGCTCTCACATCAGAGGATACAGATAGAATCTCAAATATCACTAAAGAGTGAGATCGCATTTGTGATTTTTATTCATCCTGTAAATTACGTTTTGTACCTTCAGTACCTTCAACAACCTAGTAACAAGTAATTATATTCATGTACTAGGTTGATACTATGTGCCATTGTCAATGTCAATATTATCTTTACTTTAGTGTTTCCTATGATCCGAATTAGTATTTTCTACAGAATTGTTTCAGCTATTATTTCAACTATTAAGTGTTTTTATTTAAATCTTAACAATAATCCATGAAAAATATCTTTTATGCTATTAATCAAAGTTGTATGTACTGTTTTAATGCAAGATTGTGTTGGGTACTGTGCACCCTCGCATTTGTAATAATAATAACAATATTTATTGAACATTAAAAGATCAAATATAATCCCTAGAAATACTGTGTGTGTATATATATATATATATATATATATATATATATATATATATATATATATATATATATATATATATATATATATATATTTTCCCCCCTGATGAAATCCATGCAATGTAAATTGTCTCTGAATGAATGAACTACTATTACTACTGTGCAATATGTACTTGTAGCATAGGGCATGTTATTACACTTACAGTCTAGACAATATAAATACAATTGATTACACAGTAAATACAAATAATAACTTGCACAATATATTCATAATAGTAAATGATTTGCAGTGCATAAACCAGAGTTAAAAATACATTTTTGTGAATCTTATATTGTACTGAGTAGTTGTATTTCTAGTTTACTTCCTAACACTGACTTCTAATTCTAGTTTCTCTTCATGTGATAAATAACATTTATCAGTCACAGGATGAACTTTTCCTCGTGGTCTGCTCATGTAGCCAGACATTCTATAGAACTCTTCTCCTATTAGAAATTTTTATTGGGGTTGCAGGGAACATCTCACTTTTGATGTTTCATAAGTTCTTTGGCAATGCTTCTATTAACTTTACACCAGAGTATTTATGTCCTGTTTTTAAAAATCTGAAGTCTATGTGAAATGCACCACAATTGTTTTCTGTTCCCTATGTTGTTGTTGTTGTTGTGGTCTTCAGTCCTGAGACTGGTTTGATGCAGCTCTCCATGCTAATCTATCCTGTGCAGGCTCCTTCATCTCCCAGTACCTACTGCAACCTACATCCTTCTGAATCTGCTTAGTGTATTCATCTCTTGGTCTCCCTCTATGATTTTTACCCTCCATGCTGCCCTCCAATACTGAACTGGTGATCCCTTGATGCCTCAGAACATGTCCTACCAACCGATCCCTTCTTCTGGTCAAGTTGTGACACAAACTTCTCTTCTCCCCAATCCTATTCAATACTTCCTCATTAGTTATGTGATCTACCCATCTAATCTTCAGCATTCTTCTGTAGCACCACATTTCGAAAGCTTCTATTCTCCTCTTGTCCAAACTATTTATTGTCCATGTTTCACTTCCATACATGGCTACACTCCATACAAATACTTTCAGAAATGACTTCGTGACACTTAAATCTATAATCGATGTTAACAAATTTCTCTTCTTCAGAAACGATTTCCTTGCCATTGCCAGTCTACATTTTATATCCTCTCTACTTCGACCATCATCAGTTATTTTGCTCCCCAAATAGAAAAACTCCTTTACTACTTTAAGTGTCTCATTTCCTAGTCTAATTCCCTCAGCGTCACCCGACTTAATTCGACTACATTCCACTATCCTTGTTTTGCTTTTGTTGATGTTCATCTTATATCCTCCTTTCACAACACTGTCCATTCTGTTCAACTGCTCTTCCAAGTCCTTTGCTGTCTCTGACACAATTACAATGTCATCAGCGAACCTCAAAGTTTTTATTTCTTCTCCATGGATTTTAATACCTATTCCGAACTTTTCTTTAGTTTCCTTTATTGCTTGCTCAATATACAGATTGAATAGCATCGGGGATAGGCTACAACCCTGTCTAACTCCCTTCCCAACCACTGCTTACCTTTCATACCCCTCGACTCTTATAACTGCCATCTGGTTTCTGTACAAATTGTAAATAGCCCTTTGCTCCCTGTATTTTACCCCTGCCACCTTTAGAATTTGAAAGAGAGTATTCCAATCAACATTGTCAAAAGCTTTCTCTAAGTCTACAAATGCTAGAAATGTAGGTTTGCCTTTCCTTAATCTTCCTTCTAAGATAAGTCGTAAGGTCATTATTGCCTCACGTGTTCCAACATTTCTACGAAATCCAAACTGATCTTCCCCGAGGTCGGCTTCTACCAGATTTTCCATTCGTCTGTAAATAATTCACGTTAGTATTTTGCAGCTGTGACTTATTAAACTGATAGTTTGGTAATTTTCACATCTGTCAACACCTGCTTTCTTTGGGGTTGGAATTATTATATTCTTCTTGAAGTCTGAGGGTATTTCGCCTGTTTCGTACATCTTGCTCACCAGATGGTAGAGTTTTGTCAGGACTGGCTCTCCCAAGGCCGTCAGTAGTTCTAATTGAATGTTGTCTACTCCCAGGGCCTTGTTTCTACTCAGGTCTTTCAGTGCTCTGTCAAATTCTTCACGGAGTATCATATCTCCCATTTTGTCTTCATCTACATCCTCTTCCATTTCCATAATATTGTCCTCAAGTACATCGCCCTTGTATAAACCCTCTATATACTCCTTCCACCTTCCTGCCTTCCCTTCTTTGCTTAGAACTGGGTTGCCATCTGAGCTCTTGATATTGATACAAGTGGCTCTCTTTTCTCCAAATGTCTCTTTAATTTTCCTGTAGGCTGTATCTATCTTACCCCTAGTGAGATAAGCCTCTAAATCCTTACATTTGTCCTCTAGCCATGCCTGCTTAGCCATTTTGCACTTCCTGTCGATCTCATTTTTGAGACGTTTGTATTCCTTTTTGCCTGCTTCATTTACTGCAGTTTTATATTTTCTCCTTTCATCAATTAAATTAAATATTTCTTCTGTTACCCAAGGATTTCTACTAGCCCTCATCGTTTTACCTACTTGATCCTCTGCTGCCTTCACTACTTCATCCCTCAGAGCTACCCATTCGTCTTCTACTGTATTTCTTTCCCCCATTCCTGTCAATTGTTCCCTTACGCTCTTCCTGAAACTCTGTACAACCTCTGGTTTAGTCAGTTTATCCAGGTCCCATCTCCTTAAATTCCCTGTGTTATGAGAAAGAAAAGTCTCATTGGTCTTCAGTTTTGTGGGATCTCATATGGCAATTGCAATGGTCTTGTTTATATACAGTGTTGGAAACGTCAAAATATTGATATTGGAAACAATTTCTACAAGATTCTTTATGCTTCTTTTTCAATATAATTCAGATGGTTTTCTTCTATAGTATGCATATTCTTTTCATTCCTGTGTTGGTTTAGATGCCTCTACTAGGATTCAGTAAGTATGAATGGTTCAAAATGTCAATGACAAAAAGTGCATAAGAGGTCTTGATGTGCATACTGAGCCAGTTGTTTCATTACAAATATCACTGAGATTACCTTTTTGGAAACAGTATTCATCTGCTGCTTCCAGTTTAACTCATTGTCTATTGTTATGCCTAAAGACTTAACTGAAAATACATCTTCCAGTTCTTTTTCACCTGGAACAACATCTATGTGTTCTGCCTTTTCTTTAGTGTTGAAACCCATGTACATAGTTCTTCAGATTAACAATTAACTAATTTCAATGAGCCATTATGCTGTATGTGTTTCTCACCTACTTCAAAATTTTTTGGATAGATATACCACAGTCATATTATCAGCAAACAGTATCTTACTTTCATTTTCATATGTTTTTATGTTATTTAAAAATAAATTGAAGTGGATATGTCCTATAACTGACCCTTGAGGTACATCATACTTAACACTTCTAATTACTGATCAGTACAAGTCGTTAATGGTTACATATTGGCTCCTGTTACTGAGATGTGATATTATGCAACCTGCTGCTTGTCTACAAATGCCACTGTTCTCTAGTTTCTTTGCTGGTAGAACATGATTAATTGTGTCAGATAGCTTGGATAAGTAAAGATAAATTCCAGGCATCATCAACCAGACCTTTACAATAAGTTCTGGTAATGGTTCAATTGGTATTTTCAATTGCTGTTTTCAGTTGCTGCTTGTAGGTTCCATGACAGCTGCCTTTATAATAATCCTGGCAGCTATCTCACATAAAATCTGTGAACTATTCCACAAAATTCCAGAGAAATAAAATTTTAAAACCAAGGTTCCATATGGGTAATTAATCTCAACAATTAAAAGTCAAGACTGCAGCACCTAATCATAAAATAAATTCAATATTCACCTGATGTGAAAACATGACTAGGTCTGCAACCTATCACCAGATAAAAATATTCTCAGTATTTCATGGTAATGGATGCAATAAGTCCAAGCCCCTATCCTTACAACTGCTCACAAACAATTTTAAAGTTCACCTTGCATGAAAAAATTTCTGTGACCCAGCTTACGACACTGGCTGAAAATATTCTATGTATTTTGTAGTACTGTGTGTGAAAATTACAAGTCCCAGGTTCAATACTTGAAAAAATACCACATTCCAATTAAACATGATTCAGCTGTTGTTCCATTCACATCATTGTCCCAGACAACCATACAGATGAAACTGCCCCTAAAAACCCCCCAAAACCCACATAAAAATGACTGCTGCCTATTTATGACCTTGTCTAGAAATAGTGATACTATACATTTTTTGGAATATTTTAAATTACTAATTTCTACATTATATACATGTATTATACATCAGTTTTCACCAGACTTTTATTAGATTTCCATTCAGGATTCCATTCAGGATTCAAGATTTCCAATCAGGCAAACAGTTCTCTTTATGAAATTGTCCATAATTGAGACTACTTTTCCTTGTTTCACTAACAATAATTATCAATCAAATAAAATGGGCATAATATATACCTATATAGTTATAATTTCTATTACCTGCTGCCACTGCTTTTTATGTTTTTACAACACTTTCAGCAAAATTCATATTTTGGCTTTGGGTTCAAGTTGTATATAGTTTATCAAACTTACAGTAATGTGTCCTGATAGTTCCCAAAGTACCCTATCGATGGAAACTTTGTTTACAAAAATCAATCCATGCATTCTCAAAATATCAAGTTTTCAAATACATTTTATATGGAACATCTTTAAACTCAAATATCTTAAAAACTACCACTGCAATTAAAGGCGCATACCCATCAAATAAATCGTCTTAATTTTCTCTCTTAAATAAAAGTATTCATTTTTGTGTATCAATCTGAGTTCATTTTTATTGAATATTTGTATGTTTAAACTATATTTCTTTCTTTTTGGGTTAGTTATGGATGATGTCTCCTTCCAGCAACTGGAAGCCATCAGTTTCCCCATCTAGCACATGTTATGAGCACTAGGAGCAAGGTCATAGGTATTCCTCATACTGACTGTGTTTACCAATGACTCCATTTCAGACATGCCACTATCTATCAGCACTGGCTACAGGTTTTTCAGCCCACAGCCCCACTGAAGATCATCCCTCTTTCATTGTCAAACAGTCAAGCTAGATCAGCCGTGCCCACTCTTACATAAACACAGAAAATGTGCAAACTCTTGCATCTACATTTTATCAGTCTCCAACATTCCATAGAGTGCTGCACTCTCTCAAATAAAATAAGAAAAAATTACCTTCAGTACTCTTTACTAAACATGTTTGTGGCTTCCCAATAACGTAAAAGCCTGACAGACTGCAAAGCAAATTTTAAATATAGTCTTCTCTCATTACTCTTGCACAATTACTTCTGTTTCATGCAAATATTTCCTCAGAACTAGTTGCATGTTGTAATGGGTTCTTCAGTACTGCCTGTTCAATGATATAGCTTCAAACAAAATGTTGACTATTATTTTATAGTTAGTTTGCTTTCATTCTGCCAGCACATCTGTAGCTGTAAGCTTGTTGGTTCATTGTTGCTCTCGTTATCTTCTGTGGAGTATGTTGCTGGACCCAAAACATTGCACTTGTACTAAGAAATAGTGAACCATAAAAGGATTGTTATTCAAGTAACTTCCAATGGTTATTCCAATAAATGCCGTTTCTGAACTTTGAAATAGATACATTCTTCAGTATTCCCACACTCAACACTAATAACATATAATACTTAGGCCTTCAGCAGTAGTACAAAACAGTATCAAGTCCTTTTGCAGTACCACTGCTACCAAGAGCCAAGAAAATCCATTCCACAACATTCCCACCAAGTCTCTATACCTCCCTCTCAATGAACAAGAACAGCAATCTCACATAGGGGTCAAAGAGTTTATAACATTATTGATAATAATCACTGTTACAACTTTGAAACAATCATAATATTAGTTCAACATTAATTTAAATGTGCAGGGTATAAATAACTCATTTTTATGAACGTGCACTGAAGAGTCGAAGAAACTGGTACACCTGTCTAATATTGTGTAGGGCCCCTGTGAGCCCGCAGAAGTGCTGTAACATGACATGGCATGGAGTCGACTCATGTCTGAAGTAGTGCTGTAGCGAACACACCTTGAATCCTGCAGGGCTGTCCATAAATCTGTAGAAGTAAAAGGGGGTAGAGATCTCTTCTGAACAGTACATTGCAAGGCATCCCAGATATGCTCAAAAATCTTCATGTCTGAGGAGTTTGGTAGCCAGCAGAAGTGTTTAAACTCAGAAGAGTGTTCCTGGAGCCACTCTATAGTAATTCTGAATGTGTGGGCTGTCGCACTGTCCTGTTGGAATTGCCCAAGTCCATCAGAATGCACAATGGACATGAGTGGCTGCAGGTGATCAGACAGGATGCTTACGTATATGTCACATGTCACCTATCAGAGTCATAACTAGACATATCAGGGGTCCATATCACTCCAACTGTACATGCCCCACACCATTACAGAGCCTCCACCAGCTTGAAGAGTCCCCTACTGACATGCAGGGTCCATGGATTCGTGAGGTTGTCTCCATACCTGTACATGTCCATCCGCTTAATATAATTTGGAGCAAGACTTGTCTCACTAGGCAACATGTTTCCAATCATCTACAGTCAAATGTTAGTGTTTATTGGCCTAGGCAAGGCATAAATCTTTTTGTCATGCAGTCATCAAGGGTACACAGGTGGTCCTTCAGCTCTGAAACTCCATATCGATGATGTTTCATTGAATAGTTTGCACAATGACACTTATTGACGGCCCAGCATTGAAATCTGCAGCAATTTGCAGATGGATTGCACTTCTGTCACATTGAATGATTCTCTTTGTTTGTCATTTGTCCCATTCATGCAGGATCTTTTACCGGCCACAGTGATGTTGGAGATTTGATGTTTTACCAGATTCCTGACATTCACAGTACACTCGGGAAAATCTACCTCAAAGATGCTGTATCCCATCACTCGTGTGCTGACTGTAACATCACATTCAAACTAACTTAAATCGTGATAACCTGCCATTGTAGCAACAGTAACCGATCTAACAACTGTGCCAGACACTTGTCTTAAATAGGTGTTGGTGACTGCAGAGCCATATTCTTCCTCTTCACATATCTCTGTATTTGAATACACATGCCTATACCAGTTTCTTTGGCACTCCAATATATTGAAATTATTCTTATCAAATTGAACATATTCATACCCACTGGTATCATACATTTCTTATAATATTATTGGCTTGATTGCACTATAATGTGAAGAAGGTCTATAGTAGCAAAATATGTTTACTTTATTATAAAATTTGTGTTTCACTTGTAACATGAGTAGTTACAAATATTAATATGTTAATTTTTGTTAAATTTGAGCTACTATACTATTCAAAATTCCTTGAGTGCCTAAAAGAAAACCATGCACACAAGGAAGTCATGAATCTGTAACACACAGACCAATTTGTTCCATGTATTTTCGATAGACATTGTGGAAATAAACTATGGAACATAAAACTAACTAATAAAAATGACACATATATGTCACTGTAAATCTTCTTTCTGATCTTAATTCTTGTGCAGGTTCATATACTGACTTGAAAGTCATCAATCAATGCATGCAGGTGGATGCAGCATTTCTTGTTCCATAAAGCAGCTGAGCTGGTAACACACCAACACTTATTGGTGAAAGTATGATCATTTGAGTATCAAACGAAATTTGTGACTGTATTGAGTATCTTTTCATAGGGAGGATGCTTTATTTATTTATTTAGTACTTATAATCCTACATGTATAGAAATATACAAGGATATTGGACATGGTTAAGTCTTTATAAAATAAAATACAGTTTGTATTGCATTCCTAAGTACTAGATACTTAAGTAGTTTAGCAAAGAATCACATATACAACAAACATTAGAAACAACATGCAAAGTAGAATATTCATAATGCATATTTATTTCTGTTGTTTGGTTTCTAGGTACTCTGTCAGACTGTAAAAGAAATGATCAATTAAATATACCTTTAGTTCAGCCTTAAAGCTACTGAGTTTACTTACTGGTTTAATATGGTTAGGCAGATTATTCTAAATTTTTATCCCAATATGTAGAGTGCCTTTTTGATTACATGATGTTCTCACCTGTTTCATATGAAGATCAGATTTTTGTCTTGTATTGTATGCATATATATCTTAATTTTTAATAAGATATCTGGGTGTCTATCAATATATTGTTTTATGAAACCTGGTAAAAATGCAAGGAAGAGGAAGAATTGACATATTTTTCAATATGGGTCTGCATGATTTCCTATTGTTTACCCTTCAATAATTCTTGATATTATCTTTTGCACCCTGAAAAGTTTAATGTTTGTTGTTGCATTGCCCCAGAAGATTATGCCATATTTAATTACAGAATGCACATAGGAGTAGTATACATTTTACAGGCTGGCTTTGCTGCAACAACGTTTTAAGATCCTTATCATGTTGTAGGTTTTGCTTAGTTTTCTTTGCAGATATTCAGTATGAACCTCCCATTATGTGTTGTTCTGGAGCCAGAGTCCCAGAAATTTTGTGCTGTCAACACTTTCAAGAACTCTGTCTCTTAGTTCTATTTGTATGTTTGGATGGTGCCTTCCTTTTAGATTGTAAAAGTTCAGTGCTGTCTTTTCTTTGTTTATAATTAGCTTTTTATAGCTGAACCACTGTTCATTGTTTGGATAGGAGATTTCTTCTTCTGTTTTCCCACTAATAAGGAAGCTTATATCATCTGCAAGTTGGAGGAGAAACAGAGTGGATCCTAATACCAATCCTTGAGGGATGCCATATTTCACTTTTTCATATCCTGAATAGTAGTAGCTGATTTTGTTGTCAGTATATTGCACTTCAACCACCTGTTTGTGGCCACATAGGTATGTCCTGAGCCACTCATTGGATATACCTCTAATTCCTAATTGGTCAAGGGGGGAATCATCAGCAGGCATAGAAGTAACTTTAGTGGTACCCAGGAATGTATTTGGACTCCTTTTGTCATTTTGTATGTTAATTAACTCACATATAGTATTAATAGCGGCCTCCCACTGCCAGTCCCCTGCCACAGGGGACCAAGATGCAAGACCTGCCCAACCCACCCACCCTGCACCATCTACTCCAGTCCTGTCACAGGCTTATCCTACATCATCAGAGGCCAGGCCACCTTTGAAAGCAGCCATGTTATATACCATCTCTGCCTGCAACCACTGCACAGCATTTTACATTGATTTGACAACCAGTCAGCTATCAACTAGAATGAATGGCCACTGCCATACTGTTGCCAAAACAAAGGTGGACCACCCAGTGACACAACATGCAGCAGATTACCACACGTGAGATTTCGATGGCTCCATTTCAACCTGTGCCATCTGGATCCTCAACACATCCACCCACCATCAGCTTTTCTGAGCTGCGCAGAACAGAGCTATCATTACAGCACATCCTTCACTCCCCCCCCCCTCTCCATGTGTGTGTGTGTGTGTGTGTGTGTGTGTGTGTGTGTGTGTGAGTGTGTGTACAAGCTTGAGAAAGGAATTTCATTCTGATAGCTAGCAAAGCTCAGTACCTTATGACTGCGTACCTATCATCAATGCAGCACTTCTGTGAGTCATCTCCTTTATTCCTAAATAATTCATATTAGTAACCTCAGATGTTTTGCAGATGATGCACTTACCTACACCAAGTAACATCTGAAGAAAGCAGCATCAATGCTGCCACAATTTGACTCAGTTGACACATATAAATACCTGGGTGTTACAATTTGTAGGGATATGAAACACAATGATCACATGGAGTCAGTCATAGGTAAGGTAGGTGGCAGAGTTTGGTTCATGGGGCAGAGTACTAGGAACATGTAGTCAGCATACAAAGGAGACTGCTTAAAAATCACTTTCACATACCAGCTTAGAAACTGTTCAAGTATGTGGGACCTATATGAAACAGGATTATGAGGGTATACTGAACATGTACAAAGAAGGTGGTTAAAAGTTTGTTTAGCTCACAGAAGCTCATCATGGAAATGTTAAAAAATTTGAATTAGCTGACCCTGAAGGTATATTCCAGTTATCACATGAAAGTCTGCTTACAAAGTTTCAAGAACCAATATTAAATGAAAAATCTATATATTTTCTTCAGCCCTCTATGTGTCTCTCCTGTAGGGGTCATCCGGGTTACTTGTTCTACTTTTAGGCATGTTATTGTTTGATGGTGGTAGCTCCTGATGCAGCTTTTTAAAAAAATATTCTTTTGTTCACGGATGTGTTAGGATTTTAAATTCTTTAAACACATTGCTACATGATTCTGTTTGGCTAATTCATTTCAGGACTTATACACTTTTCTGCTGGAATTTAAAGGAAAGATGACAACTCATTGTATAACTGAGATGTAGTGTCATTGAAAGGCACATAAACAAGAATGAGAATGTTTCCAGTTTTGAGATGAATTTTTTGGGGTAATTTGGGTGAGAAATGTAGTGGGGAGCAGGAGGGAGTGTTTTTGAATGTATGATTAATGTCTTTGAGGATGATGTTGCAGGAGCACACAATATGAATGTAGAACCAGTGAACTCATTGTGGCCACAGACTGTAAATGCAATCATATCATACACGAGCTTCGTTTTAATGTGCATAAGCATTTTACGTAAGGATGACAGCAACCAGCTGTCCACACCAGTGAAATGCCATTGCCTAATTGTTGCCAAGAATATAGTTCACCAACAAGGGCAAAACATGCTCAATTTCAATGACTGCTTCAAAACTTTGCTGTTTCAATCCTTCAGCACCAGTTTCTTTGACTTCCATAGATGTGAAGTGTCATAGCAACATATTGTTTGATCCCATAATCCTCCTGGCCACAGTCTCCACCAGCCCCTGCTCCACACCTACCTCATGCAAACTCACATGTGAATAATGTGCTGGAAAATTGATTCATAGTGATTTGTTTTAAGGATGTTAATATTGGTAACAGTTTTGAGAAATTTAGATCCTTTCACAATGTTCAGAGCTTTGCACTTGTTTGATGTTACTGTTTTCCTATATTGACAAGGCTTAGCTCTGATGATGACATGTGTAGCCTAAAAGTTGCAAGATTTTGAAAGTCTAACATGTGCTGAAGCAAAATATTTTGGAGTTCCACTTGATAATGACCCAAAGCCCAAAATTGCAATAGTGAAGTGAAATAAATAGTTTTCTGCAGTCAACAGTGAAGATGATGTCTTTAATAGAAAAGGCCAAAATTTGTTTGTAACATTTTTAACGAATGTTTTATGTCCCCAGCTAGCACTATAATTCTAGATGCAGATCCACACACCTCTCTGCTGTTTTATGGTGATAATGAGATGCATACAACATATTTTTCAGCACATGGAATATCTGAAGTGTCTAAATAGTTTACTAATGAAGGCATATAAGTAAATACCACAAAATCAAAGTTACTGGAGTTCAAATCAGGCAACTCATACCATAGGTGTGTAGGAGATATTTCTGTTGTACAAACTGTAAGTGTTCTGGTCTGCACCTGAATGACACTCTTCAGTGGGAAAATTGTGTTAACTATGTAAGCAGAAAAATAAGCAGCACATTGTATATGATTTTCTAACTGTCCAAAGTTGTATGAAATAAAACAGTATACCATAGAAAAATTTTCTCATATTTAAGTTATGGGATAGAGCTACAGGAGTGTGCCAGTAATGTGCACTCGAACAGAGTACTAGTGCCACAACAGGGAGCTGTTAGGCTGCAACATGGTCTGGGATACAGGGAAACCTGTCTTGATGGCCTTATCAAAAATGAATATTTCACTATGTACTTATTTTATATGTATAGAGTTATGATTTTTTCCCTTTTTTTTTAAGCCATCAGGGTGACACACCTAAATGCTATGATGGACATAACCACAACCCAAGAAATAATAAAAGTAATAGACGTAGTTCATATATCAGTGGCTCAATGTGATACAAAAAGTTGCCAGAATTAATAAAAGTATTTACTAGGAATTCATTTACAACAAAATTAAAAACTTTTATTAAAAAGAAATGTATGTATTCACTGGAAAAAATCTATTGTATATACATTATGTATTAACATTTGTAGTTAAATATGTATTAAACCTTTGTACATAAGTATGGAATGTACTATACCTTTGTAACAACATGACATTTGCAAAAGACATCATTTGATGACCACACATAAAAATAAATATAAATAAAAAATTAAATATAAAATGTCTGTATGACATGATATGTACCTCAAAAACAGGGTCAGTGTTCCAGTATAAGTCATGAATACATTCTGCAAGCACCTTCTTTTCAGTTCTAACTCTCGTATCTCAATACCCCGCCAGTTAAAACCTGTCAGTTGTTTTCAACAACTGAACTTATGTGTTCATTGCATTTCATATCTCTAAACTGTATCATTCTTAGGTAGTTGCATGACATAGCAGAGATTAGTTGTGATCCATCAGCCATATAGTTCAATGGTACTACATTTTGAACTTTCTAAAGTGTGCAGGTTTACAGTAATCTCTATTAAGATGTAGTTGTTACTCTCATATTTGGTTAAGTTATAACTGTACATTGATACAATTTTTTTCATTAAACTTTCTCATTGTGTGTGTGTATTGTGTATTGAACCGGGAACCTGAAACAATGGAGAGGCTTTGTCCACCCACCCCACCACCGCCCGAAACCGAACACCCAGGGTTATTGTGCAGTTCAGCCCCCAGTCAACCCCCCCCCCCTCCCCTTCCCCCGGGAACGTCTTGTACCACTCGAGTGTAACCCCAAATGTTTCTGTGGTAGAGTAATGACAGCGTACACATATGTGGAGACAGTGTTTGCGCAGCATTCACTGACACAGGTAACTGAGGTGGAATAAGGAGAACCCGCCCACATTCACCGAGGCAGATGGAAAACTGCCTTAAAAACCATCCACAGGCTGGACAGCACACCAGACCTCAACACGAATCCCCCAGGGGGATTCGTGCCAGGGACCGGCATGCTTTCCTGCTCGGGAAGCAGTGCGTTAGACCGCGCAGCTAGCCGGAACTTTCTCATTACTTTCTGAGTCATTAACATGGGCAATAATATTACTTCTGTGTTTGTAGATAATTCTTCATCTGGGATAATGTGCAGCATTATCTTAACTTATTCTGTGATACGTTACACTGATGACACATTTTAGCTCTGTATCAACAACATAATTATTTCTTCATTTCCACTGCCACTAAAAACTATTATATAGTCCAGAAAAAAATAACATTTCCTGTGTAAGTTGCTAAGGAATCACTGTTTGCAGAAACAAAATCTTTATTCTGATAAAGCTCAAATTCCATTGAGAGGAACACAGCAATCACATCTCTAAAGAGATATTTCAGTTATAATACCTCATGTGAAAATTAAGAGATGTAGTGAGCAGTGATTGCTTGTGAGTGGCAGATTTTAGACTTCTGCACTGACAAAATTTACTATGGCTTGCTTTTATGTGGGCATTCTTATCACATCATTAAAATTTAAAAATGTGTTGCATATGAATTTTCTAAGATCACATGGAGTACAGTTGCTTATCTGCCAGTGAACAATGAACTACTGACAGTGAGAGGCTCTGTGTTTTCTAGTAGTTTGTGTTCATATTATTTTACAAGTTTTTTAGCACAAATCCTTGTATAAAATACAGCAGGGCTCATTTGTTATTATTGTTTTCATTCTTTGTAGCTTGCAGTTTCTGTATTGTTGCTCAGCATTGACTGCAGCACCACAGTCATGTGGTTTTGTATATAGTAACATAAGCATCTATACTCCCATCTGCTTGTCTGCCAGTGTGTAGTGAACTAGTGTCAATGAGCAGCTCAGTGTTTTCTAGTCGAAGTGGTTGTCTATGACATTCCATATACATAAATAAGCTGATGGATGGGGAGAGCTGTATTCTGGACTGTTTTCTGATGATTTTGCAGTATATGGGAAATTATTGTCACTGAGTGACAGCAGGAGGTTACAGGATGACTTAGACAGAATTTATATTTGGTGTGATGAATGCCTGCTTGTCCTAAATGTAGAAAAATGTAAATTAATGTAATTGAGTGGGAAAAACAACCCTATAATGTTCAAAGACAGTATTAGTGGTGTGCTGCTTGACACAGTTGCATTGATTAAACATCTCAGCATAATGTTTCAATGCAATATGAAATGGAATGAGCATGCAAGGAAATGCACATGATCAGCTTCAGTTTACTGGGAGATTTTAAGAATGTGTAGTGGATGTATACAGGAGACCTTGTATAGAACACTGGTGCAACCCATTACCCATTCTTGAGTACTGCTTGAGGTTTTGAGATCATCACCAGGTCAGATTAAAGGAAGACATGTGCTGCTAGATTTGTCACCAGTAGGTTTACTCAACCCTTGGGTATTATGGAAATGCCTCAGGGACTCAAATGGCTATTCCTGGAGGGAGATAATGATGTTTTTGTGAAACACTGTTGACAAAATTTAGAAAACAGACATTTATTACTGAGTGCAGAAGTATTCTACTGTCACCAATATTCATTTCGAGTGAACACCATGAAGACAAGATAAGGGAAATTAGAGTTTGTGCAGATGCATTCAGACATTTCTCCTTCAGCAAAATACTCAACTATAAACAAAATTTGGATCTTGAATCTTCTTTATTGATGTCAGTTACATTAAAGGAAACTGTCACTTTTTTAATTATTTTGTACCTACATTCAGCATGTTAATTATTCAGTGGCTTAAAGAGGTATTACATACCTCTTAAGATATTCCCACTGTCCTCCATAAAATTATATAGGAATTCTAACTCCACTGGAACTTTTTTATCACTAAAAGGAATGCCATAAACTGATCTGCAACTTTGTCTTTTCCAGAGGTAGCAGCAGTTTTAGTCCATTGGGCATCACCAAACATCACCAAACTTCAAGCAGTGGCCAATCTGCCAAGCCCATACACAGTTCATCTGCAGCACTGCTGTCTTGGCCAAGTTCATCAACTCTGGGACACTCTGACATCAGTCTTCACTATCAGGAACCATCAGAGGAATGTAGCACATGCATGGCGAGTGCTGCAAATGTTGTAACAACTGACAAAATCAATAAGTACACTGCAACTGAATCTCAAAGACTATGGTCACAGGCATCAGAGTCTTCATTAGAACATTGCTCTACTACCAAGAAAAACTTTCACTCTTCCATCCCTTCTAATTTTGAAGGAATAGGTGACATAATTTTCAGCAAAAAGCTGGCTCCAAGTCACCTCCCAAAAATCAAAAGCTGTCCAAGATTAATTCCAGTAAGAAGACAAAGTTCTTCAGAAGGTTCAAAAAAGAAAGGCGTTCGTTGGAAACCTATGCTAGATAAAGATGGATCAAAAACGGGATCTAATCCCAGAAGAAGAACTGTGGACACAGTTCCTAACATATCTGAAATATATAGTTACTCGAGCAGTTGTCAAGATAGTGAATCAAAGATGGATTCCAGCTTTGATTTGGTCTGCAAACATTGCAAACATTGTACATTTTGCCAAAGGAAACTTACTCATTCATCAAATGAGCTAGGAGGATTTAATTTACTTCAAGGCAGTGGCGATAATTATTTCAGAAAAATGACAAAAAGTACACCAAATCTATTAGTGACAACCAAATGTATTGTAAGCCAAGATGATCAAGGGTTTCAGTTACTGCCAAATGAAATAAAAGAGATAGGGCAATCTTCTATTAGAAACTCTGTCACTAAATGTATGGGTGTTCCAAGTATTATCAAAACAACTCATGACATTTCAGAATGTAAAAATATAGGCACTACTGCTAATCAGAATCATGTATTTTGTTCAGGTTTCCTTAGGAGAATTTCAGATTTTGAAGGAAAGTATAGAAATGGAAAATCATTTCTAGTGAACAGAAAGTGTTACAGTTTGCCAGATGTTACATTGTATTCAAGAAATAGTGAATTATTTTCAGATATCAGAGAGAATGATAAAATAAAATCTTCTGTCGAAACTGGAACTACTTCAGCTCCAGAAAGTCAAAGTTGTCATTTTTTGTTTTCATCTTTGCTGCAACTCCACAGTAATGAGATAAAATGCCCCACAGTAGGACATAATAATAGTGAATCTTGCCTCCATAGAAGTGTGTCTGAATCTGATTGTGATATCAGGCCAGCTGATAAAGACTGTAGTGTCAGTAGAAGAGATAGTGCAGCTTCTTCATTTGTAGTTTCTGAAGATTCAGAATCCTGGAGATCAGCTGACTGGTCAGTTCTATTGAAAGATTTCAAATCTAGTCAGAGTTCTCTACCACAATATACGAGCAGCTTCTTGGGAAGAGAAGCAACAAACATTTCCTTGGAAGAAGTGGTTATTGATAAGTCACATGAGGAGATTCCAGGAGATACATAACAATGATTAAATAATGTTAAAATATCTTTTTAATTATGTACACTTTGTACATGGATTTTTACTTCAAGACTCTCAGACATCCATTCAATGTTTACAGCAGTCATTGTAAGTTACATCCTGTAGTTTTGGGAGTTCTACTACTTGTACATTCTACTTGTCCAAACTGTTTGGGCAGGACAAGCAAAAGAGATCAAGACTGATAACATGTTGAAGAGATTGTACGTTGGATAATCTTTCTGTGCTAATTTCCTCTGTGAACATTTTTGTGCTTTGTGATAGTAAATGTAATTTAAATATTTACCTGGCACACAAAAACGATATTTTATAGCATATTACTTCCAGAATCTCTTAAGTTTGATTGGGTACACAACAAAAAATTTTACTAATTAGACATATAACACCATCTCAGAGAATGTATTCTTACATTGTTGTAACTGGTATTTTTATGGTACATTGCCAATGAGCTAATGCAAATTAACACCATATCTATTGCAAACTGTAACAGGTAGGCAATAGAAATTGAAGTAGACTACAAAATGAAATTCCTCAATTTGTGGAAAAAGGACTTCTCTTTCCAATATATTTGCATATATATATTTATATGTGGTCTAGGAATATTCCAGTTGCATACCATGCAGAATTGTTAATTGGTATTTACAATCAGTTGCAAATAAAAGTATTTTCAGTAGTATGGATTTACTGTTATGTGATTTCCTTCACAATAATTTTCATGTATTGAAAGAGACATTACAGAATGCTTTTATCACAAGGAAATGAAGTTTGCATTTATGTGTCTACTTTACTCTCCAGAAAGTATGTTCACCCTATCAAAATGAAAATGCTACCAGTTTATCTCTTGTATACCTCTCTCTCTTTTTTAAAGTTAATCAAGGTACAAAAAAGTATGGCATCATCAATTGCCATTCCTTCTAATTTTTAAAATAACTGTTTCTTATTTGACAGTATTTGAACTATGTGTGATTGTTAAGCTATTTTAAGGGTGATTATCTGATTTATGCATGTTACAAAAAATACTATTACACAATTGCTATGTCTGAAAGATATGTACAAACTGATCAACTATAACATTATGACTGTCTACCAAACAGCCAGTATGTCCATCTTTGCCATGGATAACAGCAGCAACACATCATGGCATCAAAGCAGTGAGGCCTTGGTAGGTCGCTGGAGGGATTGGCACCACATCTGCACATACAAGTCACCTAATTCCCATAAATTTCAGCGAGGAGGGCCATGAATTCTGATGCCACGTTCAATCATATCCCAGATGTGTTCGATCAGGTTTAGATCTGGCAAGCTGGGATGCTAGCACATCAATTGGAACTCACCACTGTTTTCACCTTACCACTCCATCAGATTCGTGACCTTGTGATATGTTGCATTATCTTGTTGAAAAATGCCCCTACTGTTGGGAAATGTGGTGGTCATGAATGGGTGTACCTGGTCTACAACCAGTATACCATACTCCTTGGCCATCATGGTGCCTTGCACAAGCTCCACTGGACCCATGGATACCCATGTCAATGTTCTCCAGAGCATAATGGAGCCACCATAGCTTTTCTCATCTTGCACTACAAGTGTCAAGGTGCTGTTCCCTTGGAAGGTGACAGATTCACACTCTACCATTGGCATGATGAAGAAGGTACTGTGATTCATCATACCATGCAAGACTCTGCCACTGCACCAACATCCAGTGCCAATAGTCATGTGCCCACTTCAGTCATAGTTCCTAATTTTATAGTGTTAACATTGCCACATGCATGGGTTGTCGGCTGCAGAGGCTCATTCTTAGGAGTGTGCAGTGCACTGTGCATTCAGACACACTTTTACTCTGCCCAGCATTAAAATGTGATGTTTGTTCCACCACAATTTGTCACCTGTCTTGTTTTACTAGTCTGCCCAACCTACAATGTCCAACATCTGTAATGAGGGGTGACCACACAACCCTATGACATTTGGACAAAATTTCACCTTGGTATCGTGACATGTCAAAGACATTCACCACAATGCTCTTCGAAGACCTGACAAGTCATGCAGTTTCCGAAATGCTTGTGCTGAGACTCCGGCCATCACAATCAGCCCTCAGTAAAACTCAGATAGATCACGCATCTTTCGCATCTACACATGGACAGCATGCTCACTGATACTACTTGCACCATGCATGTGTCTAATTAGCACTCATTCTTTGCCAGGTAATGCTGCTATCACCTGGATGGGTTTATATTGATAGTAGGTCAGCGGTCATAATGTTCTGGCTGATCAGTATATATCTCTACAATAATCATCATTATTCCTAATGTGGCAATGACAGAATTCCACAGTATGGAAAAGAAAAATAATCAAATTCAGGAAATTTGTAGGTGATTTTCAGCTGTTAATGACTTAAATTGATTTACCATAACTAAAATATAAATCTGCAGATATAGCCACACAACAGGCTTCTACATGAGAGTAATATATTTTTTGTTGCATATAGTGTGTGAAAAATAAATAGCGATCTGGGGGAAAAAAAAGTAAATCAGCTGTAGACATCAGAAAAAGAAAAATATTTTGAACGTTAAATGTTGAGTATATTTTATCTTATAGGCATTTACATTTTTTTCAATTTCAATAATTTTGAGTAGCTCACAGCCTGCCTAATGTTTATGAGACATTCCATATACTGAATACAATATTCCAAATTTAAAGGCTAAGTGTAATGAGGGACAGATTACATTTATGTTCATACAATATTTGGCTGTTTAGCCAAGTTAGTATCTATCTAGAAGCTGAAGAATTTTAACTATTGAACTTATTGTTAAAGCATGCTGTTTTAGTAAGAAAATAAAGTAAAAGCATCATCTGGTGAACTTGGAAAACATAAATCTGTCAGAAATCAATAAGTTATCTTTGAATGGTTTTAATGAGCATTTTGGCAGAGTAAATGATGTCTGCAAGAACAAAATTATCACAGCCTGCTGGGAATTTAATAAGTGTTTGATTAAGTCAGCACACAAGCATTCTGTTATTCAATATTCCACACTGCTATGACCTGCTACATGGATAAACACAGAAATTAATGTAGCAAATGCTCAGTTAGAGAAAATATGTAAGCATTTCAGTAAAATTAGTGTGACAGATGTAAACTGTACTGGTCACAACTTTTACATTTAAATGGTGTTAACAATCTTTTTAGAATGAAGATGCTAAACACATTGTAAAATAGCAACAGCATAGATTTCATTCACACAGATTTAAGTGACAACTTACAAATGACAGACATAATTAAATACAATAACCATGTCACAAGCAGCTTATTCCCATTGAAAATAAAAAGCAGAGAGCCTCATTTTAGGTAACTATCTGTGGCACTACTAGAAATAAACCGACGGCCATGTATCAAAAATATCCAACAATAAAGGACAGGCCAATAGCTACATGTTTTGCAAAACATTGGCTTCAGGAACAGAAAGTCTCTCTTGGTAATTTATGGAACTATATACTAGCATCATACTTTTGTGGGTCAGTTTACAGATATGGTGATAACTATATATATCTCTGCAAAAATGGTTAACAAGTATGGTAAAGAATTGAGTTGATCTAGTAAAATTAAGCACTGATGAATACTTTAAATTTGGATCCACACATACAGTAATAAACAGTACATGATTTATAAACATCAATGTTTATCAATTACCTGACATTAGTAGAATATAATTCCTGAGAGAGTGAGGTGATCAGATATGATGGTAAACAAAAAATAATAATTCTGTGTAGCTGTTTTAATATTAACTGCAATATGAAATCAAAACTGAAAGATGAAGGTCAATCACTACTAATTTCACACAACTTACTTAATACAGTCAATGCCCACACTATAGGTACTGTTAATTGTGCTATATCTATAGATTATATTATAACAAATGTACATAACAGAGTAAAAGTAGATTAAAGTAATCTGTCTGATTTCAAAGAACAAAAATATCCATAAAGCAAAACCAGGGAACCTCACTATTAAGTATCAGCAACTGAATGAGAATAATATAAGTAACTTTAAATAAAACCTTTTAACATTATATTGAATAAAAAGACTCAGTAAACATAAAATAGACTACCTAAGTTTCAAATGGTACTACTGGGAATACAAAAAAAATAGAGAGAGAGAATCTACAGGAAAGTAATAAAATGAACAAAGAAACTGGCTATTGAAAATGCCATTAGCAAATCAGGAAACGAGATTAAAACACTGAGTCAGACCACTAATTCAGAAACAGGACTGGTAAAGAGTAAAAACAATAATCCCAAAGAAATCATATGGAAACATGTTCTACAAAGTATTTCAGAAGCAGTAGCATATTCATTTAATAATTACTGCATAAATGTTTATAAAAATCTTACAAGTACCTTCTCACCTCTTGCAACTAATGCTATGTAAATCCTAAGCTATAAAGTTATAAATTATAAAGTCTATCTACATCTACATCCACATCATATGCTAAAAGCCACTAATGGTCTGTAGTAGAGGATACTTTTGGCACCACCAACTGATCCCCCCTTCCCTGTTCCATTCACAAATGGCACATGTGAAGAATGATTGTCAGTAAGTCCATGTATTAGCTCTAATTTCCCACATTTTCTCATGAAGAGCATTTTGTGAGATGCAGAGGAAGCAAATGTGCTTAATAGTTATTTCTTAAATATTGTAGAAAGCGCAGGGACAAAGAATTCAAGAGAAAAATCACAGCAGTATGTTGAAAAAGTAAAAACTAAAGCTCCTCCTGAACAGGCTATGAAGGCCCAATGGTACCAACCGGCCGCTGTGTCATCCTCAGCCCATAGTCATCACTGGATGCGCATATGGAGGGGAATGTGGTTAGTATACCGCTCTCCCAGCCGTATGTCTGTTTCTGAGACTGAAGTTAAAGTTCAGAAAAATTCCAGTAGGTCATGTTAGGAGTTAGGTAGTTTTGTTTACATTACCATGTACCTCAAGGATATAGTTCATCACAGAAGAATATTAAGACATTATTTTATAAACATATTTTTGCATACTGAAAGTTCTCCATGTTTTGCATGCTGCACTTGGATCTCTTGTGCACCTGCACTTGAACCCCTTGCCTTCTGAATGTAGGTCAGTAATGAAATTATTTTGAAAGTAGAAAATCACTTATTTTTATTTTTAAGAATTAAAAGTTGGTATTACAAAAAAGTAAAGTTCAGTCAAGAAACATACAATCTAAAAGGCAGAACAAAATAAAAATTTTCATTTTCATTCATCCTCTTCATTTCCATGAACATTGTCCAGAGCTTCATCTCCTTCATCTCCATCACTTTGGTCTGCCTCTTCATCACACTGACTTGCTGCTTAGGCTTGAGGCTGAGTGGCTACATTTTTTAACACCAAATGAAAGGGATGATGGATGGGTGGAACAAACTGGAGCAGCTCAATCAGGTCTTTTACTTTTTGTGGTTTTAGTGTAGGCTTTGTTGTTGTTGGTTGTAGAGTTGGGAGCTTTGCAGGTAGTCTTCCAGTGGCGTTTTGTTTCAGGCTAAGTTGACTGTATGGCTCTAGGTATCCTGCCGAATACTTGCAGTGTAGTGTAGTATGCCTGGAGTACTCTTCTTAAATTTAAGAAATTGCATTATTCTGATGTCTTTTACCTTTTTGGGGAAAAAATTGTTCAGGGCATCAATATCAACAAAGTTACATTTTAGTTACAATAAACTTCATCCAGAATGTACAGGTCTCTGTTGTTTTCTTTTCTTTTTATTTTTATTTTTGATCTCTATGTGCCCAAAGTCTCGGTCACATTCATTGTACAAGTGGCCTGGTACAAAGTAATGCTGGGTGACTGTCTCAATGATTGTGTTTCTTACTACATACAACCAAAATTTTGAGGTCAAGTGGCTCTTGTTCTAGCCTCCACAATTGTCAGCAAATACCTCAGTGTGTTTGATGTAGCTAGAGAGGGTCTTAATGTGTTGTAGAAGGAAACTCAATATTTCCTGACACCCCCCGTTGGCTTGACCGTCATGCCACATGTACATGTTTCCAGTACTGTCTTTGAGATTATGGATATTTAAGTTATATGACCACAGTTGTCACATATAATACGCTTTGGAGTTTTTAACAGCAGGCATTGGCTTCATTCTTTGAAGGTCAAAACAGATTGATGCTGTATCTTTTGCCTTGTTTTTGGTGCTATTTCCTTTTAATTCTTTTATAGCTTCAGCCTTTCTTAACCGCAATTCTTTTTGTTTCATTGCCAACTTTTTTCCTTCTTCTGTAACATGCAAAATTTTTATTTGGAACCTGTCACAAGTGACACAGGTATCTGTCTGAGGCCTGTGAAAACACAAATTAAACTTTGTGTTGAAAATTTTCCATAGAAGCTTTCTTTCTCAGGCATGATTCCTATTTCCTCATGTGACTCTTTGTACAGCTTGTATATAATTGTTAGGTTCAAGTCTGAATTAAGGAATATTTTGTTGACAGTTTTTTCTCTGCTGTAGTGACTTGAGTACTTAGAGAAGCTACTAATGTGTTCTTCAATAACTGCCACTCTTTCTGCTGAAATTTTGTTTGCAGGTTCAATTTTACCTCTTTTGCCTCGCAGAGCCACATCTGATGGGTTTTCTTTCTTTTTTAGAATAATATTTCTTACTTTTTTGTTTTATACATCAAGGGTTCTCAAAAAAATCTCTGCAAACTCTGTAGCCATTATGGTTGTATGTGAGGGAATAGGATATAGTTGTAGGTAAATAACTAGAATTCTCTCAGATACAGATTTATTAGTACTTCGCTTCTACACAGATACCAGTTCGGAGGCTAACTGCCATTAGTGGCCAACATCCTCCCCAAAGCCATCTCCTCAAAGATAGCACACTTATACACTGAACAAATATCGATATTTATGGTGCTCTATGCCACATAGGCCCCCCCGCCCCCCGAGCCGTATGGAGTATGTCCCTGTGAATGGGAGGGTGAGAAGTTAGGAAGGTAATGTACAGTTCTTCTGCATCAGGTGGAAGCGGTCGACTGGTAGGAGACTGGGGGCTGAAACCCGGTACGTCAAAGGCGAAGTCAGCAAGCGACGCCGGCGGCTGAAGACGACGTCCCGTCCTGGAATGGAGGTGTAGCACTTCGTCAGCAGGCAGGCGGAGAATCACCTTGCCAGAAGGCCTAACAAAGGCACGTAAATTGCCACACACAGCACTTGTGCTCAATTCAAAGTGGTTCACCACACGAGCTTCTGCACTTCCTCCCTCAACATCGTCACACGTGAGTACCACACTCACCATATCGCCATCTATGACAACAGATAATTTATGTACGTCATCAGGGTGTACATGTGTTGTGAATTCTTGGGTGGCACCAGTACAAGCAATGGTGGGGAGGCAGGGAGGTGTGGAAAAGCCATGGCAGGGGGAAGCATCTGCGAAGAGGGGGGTGGCAGGTGCACTGTACTGCGCAGGCGACAACGTCGGGCGATCAGCTTACGGACGAGGGAGCATGACCGAAGGCAACGAGGAGCCAGCGTGGATTGAATGGTGTGACAAAGAGCTGTCACACGAAGATGGTAACACAATGATAGAATCCGAGTGGTTGGCAGTTCGATTGCGAGGGCTGTGAGGAGTGAAACCTCGAAAAGATTGGCCACTCGAATTAGATGAACGCGGAGAAGAACCCGTGCTCGGCAGAGAAGCACGTTGTGGAGAATCAATACCCAAATGTATGGTATGAGAAGATGGATGGCCGCTTGAAGCAGGACTGGGAGAAATAGGGGCAGAATCATGGAGGTTCACCTGAGGCTCAATGAAAGCTGGTTTCACTCGGTTGAGGGAGAGCGTGGTTACAGAGTCTTTATGAGGAGATACATGTTATTCTCAGAGCGTTTGACAACCTTGTAAGGACCTGTGTAGGGCGACTGAAGCGGGACTTTGATTGAGTCATCTCTGAGAAACACGTACTCACAAGAGTCTTGCGTGCACGGTATGTACACGCACGGAGGTATATGAGTAGCCGGAGGTGGCGGCTGAATTTTGCTGCAGTGCAAGAGCACTCGCTCGAGAAGTGAAAGGAGTTCAGAGGGCCGTGGAAGTGGGGTGGGAGTGACTAATTCTCCAGGCAAAACCCGAGGTTGGCCATACGCAAACTTCCTTGAAAGTCACACGAAGGCCAAGAAGCATGAAGGGCAGTGCTTCTGTGCATAGTGAGTCATGGCAACGCAAGGCAGACTTTAAGGTGTGATGCCATCGCTCGACAAGCCCATTGCTTTGGGGGTGGTATGCGAAGTATGAATTTTGACAATACCACACAGTTTACATAAGTCGCAGAAAACTGAAGACTTGAATTGTCGTCCCTGGTTAGTGGTGAGGTAAACTGGTGAGCCAAATCTAGAGATCCATGAATCTAAGAATGCTCAACTTACTGTCTCAGAGGTAATGTTTGGAATAGGCACAGCCTCAGCTCATTGAGTCATCCTGTCAATAGCTGTAAACAAGTAACGGAAACCCTCGGAGGGGGGCAAAGGGCCTACGAGGTCCACATGAACATGGTGAAACTGGCCTGGCGGTTGGGCAAAACAGCCAAAGGGTGGGGAAGTGTGCCTGGAAACTTTGTTCTGTTGACACAACATGCATGCCCTGCCCCAAGACTGACAGTCGTGGCGCATGTCTCTCCAGACAAACCGTTCAGATACCAGACGATTGGAAGCTTTGACACCGGGGTGTGCTGATGTGTGTAATTTGTCAAAGACCTGGCATTGAAGGAGCTTAGGAATGAATGGCCGCAATGAACCAGTCGATTCATCACACCATACTAAGTCAGATATGCCAGGGAAAGTAGAGCGTACCGGTTGGAGAGAGCTGTGGTCCGAAATTAACTGCATGGTATCGGGGTCTGCCGATTGCAACCGAGGTAGGTCCATTAAGTCAATTAAGGTTGTGACAGCACCAACGTGTGAGAAAAAATCAGCAACCACATTGTCCACTCCTCGGATGTAGCGAATATCATTTGTAAATTGCAAGATGTAATCGATGTGACGAAAGCGTCGTGGGGACAGATCAGCCGCAGGATTTTTTATAGCAGGAACCAACGGCTTGTGATCAGTGAGCACATAGAAATCTTGTCCCTCAACATCAGTTCTGAAGTGTCTTATGGCCTCGTAAACTGCAAGTAATTCTCTGTCGAATGCTGAGTATTTATTCTGGGCGTTGTTTAGCTTTTTTGAGAAACACTGCAGGGGGGTCATAACATCATTGTATGTCTGACTCAGTACTTAGCCGACAGCATTGTCACTAGTGTCAGTAGTGATAAACATTTTGGTGTCCGCACATGGGTGAGCAATAGTGGCAGTGGAGGCCAACAGCTGTTTGAGTTCGTTAAATGCCTTGTCCATGTCTGGCATCCATGGGACCTGGCAGGTGCCAGAAGTTTGTGGGCCAGCGAGAGCATCTGTGAGAGGAGCCTGCACTGCAGAAGCGGCTGGCAAATGTTTACAGTAATAATTAACTGTTCTGATGAACCTGCATAATTCCCTATAGGTCTGGGGGTGTGGCATCTCGAGAACAGGCTTGATCTTGTCCGACGACACAACATAACTTAGGAATGTGACAGATGACTCGTGCAATTCAGTCTTTTTATTGTTCAGTTCAATATCAGCGGCTTCTAAAATGTCTGTCACGACTTGAACACGCTCCTCACTCTGATCCAAAGTAGAAGCAAAAACCAATAAGTCGTCCATGTGTATGAAACAAAAGTCTAGATGGGATAAAGTTTGATTGATGAAACGCTGCCAAGTACTTTGCACATGCGAGCACATGATTGAAGTCCGCAATGTGTGCGACCAGGTATTTATCAATGATGGTGCGGGCATTTAAACGCCTATAGTCTCTGACCATACGCCAAGTACCGTCTTTCTTTTGGTCAAACAGTATAGGACTAGCCCAGCAACCGGAAGAAGGTTCAATTATTCCCTTTTGTAATAGATCATCTAATTGTTCTTTTGCAATTTTCATAAATTCCGGCTTGAGGCAGCATGGGCATTACAATATAGGCGGCCCATCAGTTAGACGTAACCGATGAACTGTGCCATTAGTGACTACTGCAATACGTGGCGTGGCATGGCAGTCAGATGTCCATGAAGCGGAGCAGGCGGTGGCGGATGGGCAAAGCTGTGGCACTGAGGGCACAGAAGTACATGTGTGCCAACCTCTCGTACACTGCGTAAAGGCGACACGCATGTTAACATGGGCGAGGTTGGTACACTGATTCTTGGTAGCGGGCCGTGCCGCTACAAGCGCTGTAGGCACGAGTGAGCGTGGCCGAACAGCAGATGGCCGTAGTTCATTGCCACGAGCTTGGGAAGTTAATTGTCCATTCGGAACGCGAGGAACATGAGCACTCAGGCATACATTGTCAATGCAAGAGGGGGTGCTGACACAGTTTACAGAGTTCGCAACATTGTCATTAATGTGCGCGGGCACGGGAACACCAGATTGGCATGGACTGACCTTGTCTGTAGACAATGAGTCGTCTGCTTGTAGTGTCATGAGGCGTTGTTGTGTGGAGGCCAACTCGTTGTGTGTGTTGCAGAGATGCAGCAGCATTTCCATACGTTCCATCCGCAACTTCGAAGACTTGGCGCACTCCACTAGCCACTTGTTTGTCCAAGATTGCAGCTCCAAGGATAGGTTTAAACACTTCTTAGCACAGCACACATGTTTGGTGTTAGCCGAACTGTCGCTCGGCGGAGCAAAAGGAATATGTTTGTTTAGTGGGGGATAAAACACAGTATTTTGCACAAAATCTAGTGACAACTGATAGTGCATGAGGAAATCAATTCCGAGAATAGGTTCTTCAATTGTTGACTCTAAAATCGTCCACTCCAGCTTGCACTTGGGCGAAAGTTTCACTGTATACAGAGTAGAACCCGAACACTGTAGGGTAGACAAGTTCACAGCACGAAGTACTGTTTTGTGTGGTTGCAGTTTATCAGTTGCTAGGCGAACCAGCAGCAAAGAGACATCTGCGCCAGTGTCTACCAGAAAACGTACACCTGATTGTAAATCGCGAACATAGACTTGACCACACTTACTGTTGTTGTCCAAAACAGAATGCAACGTTGGATGGTGCCCGTTGATTACATTGCAGGATGTGGCACCGCAGCCCACCTGCGGTTGGAGTTTGGGTAAGAACACGGTGACTGGCGTTTGCGAGCTTGCTCCCTGAATCTTGCGTGGAAGAAACAGTAAGGTTGGGCGGGCCTGTGCTCCTGTGGGTAGTTGCTAGGTGATGGAGTATGTGACCCAGAGTCTTCCACAGAGGCCAATGCACTGTCGTTGCAGGGAGTTGCGGAGTATGCTCTGTCTGCGACGCATAAACGTTCATTTACTGGCCTATCTTCATACGCAGAGATTGCAGTCTGGACAGGCAAAGGCAGCTTTTCTGTCCAGATTTCTGCGAGTGTGTCATCAGGCATAACTTGCTCATCGACAAGAAGACGGATGCACCGCCACAGCTGGAACGGAGACCTGTCGCCGAGACGCTCTTCGTAGATGAGCTGTCGCACATTTTCTTTCCTGGTGTTCGAGACGCGCTCCAGTAACGGCTGTTTCGCCACAGCATACTTCCCTGCTAGGGGGGGGTGCTTTGACCAGATCATAAATTAAATCGACGTGGTCGTGAAGATGGCTCATGAGGCAGGCAAAGCGTGCGTCATCGTCCAAAGCACAGACATTGAATGTTTGCTCAACCAGGTTAAACCAGAACTCCGGGTGAGCGGGTTTGAAGTCTGGTAGTTTCGGCAGATTCAGCACTGCAGTCACTGCGGAGGTGCGCCTATTTGCTCGGACGGAAGTAGAGCATACAAAAGATAGCGAGTCTGAATTATTGGCGTCCCGTAATGCGGGTATCGCGAAATTCACTTGACGCCGGGGGGTGGAGGCTAAGAAGCGACGGACGCTCGAACAGTGTGAGGATCGTAGTCAAAATGTGCATTCTCATTGACGTGGTAGCTTGGAGAGAAGCCACAAGTACTTAAGTATGCCAGTGAATGTCCGTTATGCACACTGTATTCACTCGACCGTGAGTGGTGGGGCTGGTTGTAGATGTCTGGGTAATTACTGTCCAGCACAGAATTGTTGACTTGATTAGAAGCAACACACGGATCCCACACATGTCCACTAGGATGCACACTCAGTGTGATATTTGCTGTTTGGTGAGCATTGAGCACGTGCTGACGAGCCAGCGTGGAAGGATACAAACGTGTCGGGAACTGATTCGAGTTTGAATTTACTACTGGATTTTCCAAAGTAGCAAAACTTTGCTCGACGCCACGAACTGTATTGAATTGTGCATTAAACACAGGAGTAGGACTGTTCCGAACAACACTCTGTGGATAACACATGGAAAGGTCTAGGCTAATAAAGCCAGAGTCCGTAACCGTTGGCGGTTGGAAGAAACTGGCGGCACTCAATGAATTCCACTGCATGTTTGGGCTGAGGGATTCCGAAGAGTCTTGCAGCATGTCCACTACAATGGCAGGAGTGCTGGAGAGATGTTGCTGAAATCCGGGCGGCAGTGAGTGCTGAAAGGCCATTGTCTGAAGCTGAAGAATGGCCCTCGCAATCATGAAGAAACACGACGCGGTAGGCGCGTAAATAACCTTCGGGCGGTAACTCGGATATGTATTACATAAAAAATGGGGTCACCAGTGAGGGAATAGGATATAGTTGTAGGTAAACAACTAGAATTCTCTCAGATACAGATTTATTAGCACTTCGCTTCTACACAGATACCAGTCCAGAGGCTAACTGCCGTTAGCGGCCAACATCCTCCCCAAAGCCCTCTCCTCAAAGATAGCACACTTATACACTGAACAAATATCGATATTTATGGCGCTCTACACCACATATGTAAATGACATGTCTTTTCTACTTACAGCTAATTCTTTTCATCCTTCGATAGGCTTCAGTTCTACAGCATTGTGTATGTAGTCCATTTGTAGTTCCCAATCGACTAGGTTCCAATATGCCTCAAATATGACTTTGCTATTTTCTTGTGGAATATTTTCATTGCACTTAGAATGATAGTTATGGTTGTACTCACGGAACTCCTCAGATGCACAATATTTCGATTTGTGGTCACAATAAGACTTGTCGGAGTTTCATAACTTCTTAATTTGTTCTCGCTTCCAGAGTCACGCTCTCCAAACTCATTTTCTTCCATGTCGCATTGGTGGTGCTATTGCATTGTCTGGTAAATCCTCGATAATTACCCCAGCCTCTTCATCTTCTGGTAGTCCAACTAAAAAGGAAAATAGAAGGATAGAAAAGTGAGTTACATTTAGAGTAAGCAGTCTGGTTTAAGTTAGGCAAGGAGTTACTTTAGGTTAGAATAGGGATATGAATAAAGCAAAATATGCTGGTAAAGTAAAACTTGTTTTTGTTGTGAATTTTTCATACCAAAGGCCTATAAAACAATATTAACCTCTCATTATCAGGGTACTACTTTCATCACTTTCACTTGTAGTTTCATCATCACTTCTGGGAACAAAATTGGGATCTGCATCTTATCATTTCCATCTCCAAACAAAGCAGCATCTATGAAATTCAAACTAGATTAACAGAAGAGTTTTTTAAATATTTTTTAGTCAGCCAAAAAACAAATATCTAGAAAGGTTACTAACCTGACTCAGTTGAATCTTCACATTTGTCACTCATATTGCAATGAACTTTTAACTTTTGATGTTTCAAACAATTCTCTTTCAGTTTAAAAAACAATGAACTGGTTCAAAACAATGAGAAATCATAATTTTAATGTAAACACCAAAGTTCACTTTAAAAACAACTGTTAAATTTCAATAACACTCATCAATTTGACTAAAAACATGTGACACTAATGCTCATTATTTAACAACAACAAAACAATTTGCTCCTTTATCTTGGTGGTGCAGGGATCCAAGTGACAACTTGGACCCCTAGCACTCCAAATGACTAACTACTATCCTGAGTTGGTTTAGGGGAACCATGCTAGGTAGCAGCACCTGTCAAGATATAAGCTTGTATCTCTTTTCCAGTCAACAGATATGATTTTTTACTATCCATTTCTGCACTTAACTCCATTGTGACAAAAATGTCATTTGGACCCCTTGGCTTCTAGGCACCATATATGTAAATGATATTTAATATAATATACAACAAGCAGAAGTAGTTCTTCTTGCAGATGACACACATATTGTAATCAGTCTAAGTATAGAAACAGAAACAGAAGAAATGGTCAACATAGTTCTTAAAAGTATCATTGACTGGTTTTCTGTAAATGTGATGTAGAATGAGTCACTTTACATTCATATTGCAAATCGATTTGCATATATGGTTATTTTAAAACAAGACAACATATTCAGTTCTGCATGGCTGGGGGTACTATACCACTGATAGGTGAAGCATATGATATGGAAATAGTAAATAGGGTGGAAACTTCAAAATTCTTAGGTGTCTGTATAGATGAGAATTTAAATTGGAATAAGCATGTTTTGGAATTCCTAAAATAACTTAGTTCTGTCACATTTGCACTTAGAATCATTGCAGATCTTGAGGAAAGACAAATCAGTAAGCTGATGTATTTTGTCTGTTTTGATTCAATAATGTCATACGGAATAATGTTCTAGCATAAATCATGTTTAAGAAAAGTCTTCCTTGTGCAAAAACATGTTGTGAGGAGTATATGTGGTGGTCACCCATGATTGTCTTGCAGACAGCTGCTTTCTGGAGTTGGGCGTTCTGACTACTGCTTCACAGTATATTTATTGATTCATATCATTTGTTGTAAATAACTCACCACAGTTTGAAAGTGACAATAATGTACATCATTACAATATCAGAGGGAAAAATGACATTGATTACTCCACATTGATGTTGTCTTCAGCACAAAATGGTGTGCACAGTGCTGCAACAAAAATGTTTGAACATTTAACCAGTGATGTAAAATGTATGACAAATGGTTAAGTAAAATTTGAAAACAAACTGAGATAGTTTCTCCTTGACAACTCCTCCTATTCTGTAAAAGAATTTCCAGTGTTGTGATGCATAAAAGGTGGTAGGTAGGACTTACTAACTCAAAACATCTGTACATCATTCTCTATTTGGAAAAAAAGCTTAGCAATGTACAGGATGTAACCATATATGCAAATCGATTTGCAATATGAATGTAAAGTGACTCATTCTACATCACTGTAATTCATCATGCAAAATGATTCATGGAACATGAAACTAACTAAATGGTTTTGTGGGAGGAAGTAGTATGTTGTCCAAATCTTCCTGGAAAGTAATTGTTCATAATTTCAATAGCAAACCTCTCTTGCGCTGGCCAAAGCATCCAGTGACAAAATGTGCCATCCTTTGTTGGACCTTGTGTATCTATTCTATCATTCCTATCTGATAAGGATCCTAGACAATGAACAATACACAAGAATTGTTCAAACAAATGCCTTCCTTCATGAATGAGTTACATTTCCTTAAGATTCTTCCTTTAACTCTCAGTTTGGCATCTACTTTTCCTACTATTTGTTTTATGTGGTCATTTCACTTAATGTTTCTCTGGATAGTTACTCCTGAATACTTTCCTGTAATTTGTCATCAATAGCAAGGTGGTACAGTAGTGGACTTTTCCATATGTATGCACAATATGTAACATTTATTTACATTCAGCGTCAACTTCCAAAGTCTATACCATTCATCAATCCTTTGTAGGTCATTCTGCAAACTGATACTTTCTTATGGCATTGTTACTTTCTTATAGACAACTGCATCATCTACAAAAGGTCTTAAAGAGGTTCTGATGCTTTCTACGATATCATTTGTACACATTGTAAACAGTAATTGTCCTAACACACTTCTTTGTCATATTATTCTCCTTTTCCTTCCTTTTTAGTAATTAATGGATCTGAATGAGTATGATGACATTATGCTCAAAACTAATTATCCAATAAAACAAAAAAGTAATTTAGATGGTGTTTGTCTTTCTATATCTTGCAATAAATTGTTCAGAAGAGAAAATATGCTCACTAATAAATTCCACTTATATATTTCTAAGTAATGAGGCAGAGGTAAATAGCATAAAAAAAGGTTGCAAAATACTAAAATCTGAGACATATGTGGTATTTATCATACATTAAATAAACTGGCATCTACCTTTATTGCTAAGCCACTGATCAACAAGACTAACAAATCCATGACAGAAGGAATGTTTCCTGCTAGTCTAAAAATTGCAGGGATATTGCTACTATTTAAAACGGTAATCGAAATGAATCTGAAAACCACAGACCAATGAGAATTTTATCAGTTATAGTGAAAGTCTTTGAACATATAGTGTACACAAAACAAATAAAGTTTTTTACAGCTCACAGCATGAAATCTAGAAGTCAACATGGATTTAAAAAAATAAATCCACAAGAACTTGTTGGTATGTACTAAAAGCAATTAACTGGGATTAGACAACAATTTGGGCATTCTATGACCTGTAAACAGCTTTTGATTTAATTGATTTTTATGGAAAAGCTACAGTTAAGTGGTTCTAGAAGTCATGTATATCAACTGATTAAATCTTATTCCAGAGACAGGTTGTTACGAAGCAAAAGGGGATGATGTTACATCCCCTCTTGTTTTGTTATCTGCCTCCTTACATTCGTTTTTTTCATTTTTGACTAATTATCATTAACATATGTAAGTATAATCTACATTTTCATAAAAGAGAAAGGTTGGCATTCAGTTTTAAAGAATAGAAAACCAGATCTAATTTTGTGCTTAGTTCTGTGTATGTCATCAATTTCCTAATTTATTTTGACTATTCCTAGTTAATACCTTTTGTTACAGGGTGAAAGCAGTAATTGTTTTGTAGCTTAAATTCTATTTTTGACTTATAAACAAATATAAATTCTGTAATAATGATAAACATTTGGAAAAAGAATAACTACGATTCTTAAAGTATTTATTTGGCTCTATTCAAAAACATTTTAGCAAAGCCAGCTCTTAATTAATTCCAAAGTAATTACCAGTTTTGTCAAAAGCATTGTTTGTATAAGTATATATCTCTTCAGGCTTTCCCGGCGATCTAATGACATCTTGGGTTGTCGGGTGTTCTGCCGGATATCAGCGTCGTACTTGCACGATATTCCGGTCACGTAGCTCGTAACCTTCATCAGGTGCGACCTGAGACTGCTCCTCGAGTGGACCTGGTCCAGTATTTATGCCTATGGCCTTCCCCCTCCACCAACGGCTGCAGGCGCTTCCTCTGTGGTCCGCGCCCATTCCCTGCGACCTGCTGGAGCGTGGCTGCTCCGTTTTCGGTCCGCTGCGGTTCTACGTGTTCCCTCTGCGGTCCGCGCCCACCAAACCCGCTCCTGGGGGTTTCATCTACGGTCTGGGGTACCAAGCGTTCCCCCTGCGGTCCGCGCCCGCTCACCACGACCTGTTGGAGCGTTGCCGCTCCGTTTTTCGTCCGCTGCGGCTCTAGATGTCCCCTCTGCGGTCCGCGCCCACCAGTCCCACTTCTGGGCGTTCCATCTTCGGTCTGGTGCGCCTGGCAGTCCGTCAGGGGCTCGTTTTCCATCTCCATGTCTCTGGTTCTTCTGTTTGTGTAGTGTTGCAGCTGGCCCCGTTGCTCCTTTAACAATTCCAGAGCCGGATCCCATGCTCTGCTTAGTTGGTACCCTGTGTCACGGTTCATAAGATCGTCAGCCATTTTAATTTCTATCGATTCTCTTATAATACTGTCCCAAAATCTGGGTGTTTGTGCTAGAATCTTGGTATCCTCATACTTCATGGTATGATCTAGTTCTAGACAGTGTTCAGCAATGGCTGACTTAGTCACCTGTCTTAATCTAGTGTGCCTCTGATGTTCTTTGCACCTGATCTCCACAGTTCTGGTCGTCTG
This sequence comes from Schistocerca nitens, assembly GCF_023898315.1. Classification (NCBI taxonomy): domain Eukaryota; kingdom Metazoa; phylum Arthropoda; class Insecta; order Orthoptera; family Acrididae; genus Schistocerca; species Schistocerca nitens. The sequence goes on along the minus strand of NC_064616.1, from coordinate 799,409,834 downwards.
GCCAATGTAGGACATGCCACATTGACAAGGTATATTGTAAATCCCTGGTTTTCGTAATCCCAGGTCGTCTTTGACACTCCCCAGCAGTCCCCCGATCTTGTTGGATGGACAGAAAACACACTTGATATTGTGTTTACGGAGGATCCTACTGATTCTGGCAGAAATAGAGCCAGCATAGGGCAGATATGCCACCTTCTTTGCTTCATCTTGGTCTTCTTCAGGAACCTGTGGTGTAGTGGCTGGTTGGAGTGCCCTCTCAATTTGTCTGTCCGTGTATCCATTCTTGGAGAAAACTGTTTTGAGATGTTCTATCTCTATAGGTAGATTCTCTTGGTCTGACAGGGCCCGTGCTCTGTGGACCAAAGTCTTCAGAACCCCATTCTTCTGTGCAGGGTGGTGACAGCTGCTGGCCTGCAGATATAAATCAGTGTGTGTTGGTTTTTGGTACACACTGTGGCCAATTGATCCATCTGCTTTCCTCTGGACTAGTACATCCAGAAATGGCAGCTGGCCATTCTTCTCCAGTTCCATGGTGAACTCGATATTAGGGTGGCATGAGTTAAGATGTTCGAGAAACTCATTGAGCCTGTCCATCCCATGTGGCCAGATCACGAAGGTGTCATCCACATACCTAAAGAAGCATGTGGGTTTAAATGTGGCTGTCTCCAATGCCCTCTCCTCAAAACTCTCCATGAACGTGTTGGCAACCACAGCGGACAGTGGGCTGCCCATGGCTACACCTTCAGTTTGCTCGTGATATTGGTTTCCGTACAAGAAATACGTGGATGTCAGTGTATGACTGAACAGGTCCAACAGAGCACCGTCAAATTTCTCTGCAATCAGTTCTAGTGAGTCCTTCAGTGGGACCCTGGTGAACAGCGATACCACATCAAAACTAACCATGATGTCCGAATCTGTAATGTGCAGTTGCTGGAGGCGTTGCAGGAAATCTTCTGAGTTGCGGATGTGGTGAATACATTTCCCCACATATGGAGACAGGAGACCTTTCAAGTACTTGGCTGTTGTGTACGTAGGTGCCCCAATATTACTGACAATTGGACGTAGGGGCACGCCCTCCTTGTGTATTTTAGGCAGACCATACAGTCTAGGTGGCACTGGCGCTTTTTCCCGTAGTTGTCTGATGACCTTATCGGGCATCCCTGTTTCCTTCAAGAGAGCACTAGTCTTCTTGGGCAACTTGTCTGTGGGGTCACACTCCAGAATTCTGTATGCAGGGTCCTCCAGAAGTTGGCGTACTTTCTCATCATAATCCACCTGCTGCAAGATGACAGTGGAGTTCCCTTTGTCTGCTGGCAGTACCACAATGCTGTTGTCTTCCCGGAGTTTCTTGAGTGCAAGCTTCTCCTCGGTTGTGATGTTCGATTTCGGCGGCCTGGCCTTGGTGAGGGCCCTGCAGGTCTCTCGGCGGACTTCCTCTGCCACATTAGGTGGAAGTGTGGCTGCAACTTGCTCTACTGCACTGACGAAGCCTGAAATGGGTACGTTTCTAGGGGTCGTAGCAAAGTTGAGACCCTTGCTGAGTACCTTTAAGGTTATATCATCAAACTGTATGCCACTCAGATTCGTCACAGTGCGTGTCTCTTCCATCTGCTGTGCTTTCTTACTCATGTGGTCGTACTATGCAGATTGGCAAGATGAGGCATTCCTTCTAGCACACTCAGCTAAAGACCAGGAGGCACGGTCTACCCAATCCCAATCTTCTCTTGTTAAGGAGGCTGCCATGTACAGATGAATGTGTAACAGCTCCCTGGCCATAACATCTAACCTGTGGCGTGCCCCTACGTCCAATTGTCAGTAATATTGGGGCACCTATGTACACAACAGCCAAGTACTTGAAAGGTCTCCTGTCTCCATATGTGGGGAAATGTATTCACCACATCCGCAACTCAGAAGATTTCCTGCAACGCCTCAAGCAACTGCACATCACAGATTCGGACATCATGGTTAGTTTTGATGTGGTATCGCTGTTCACCAGGGTCCCACTGAAGGACTCACTAGAACTGATTGCAGAGAAATTTGACGGTGCTCTGTTGGACCTGTTCAGTCATACACTGACATCCACGTATTTCTTGTACAGAAACCAATATCACGAGCAAACTGAAGGTGTAGCCATGGGCAGCCCACTGTCCCCTGTGGTTGCCAACATGTTTATGGAGAGTTTTGAGGAGAGGGCATTGGAGACAGCCACATTTAAACTGACATGCTTCTTTAGGTATGTGGATGACACCTTCGTGATCTGGCCACATGGGATGGACAGGCTCAATGAGTTTCTCGAACATCTTAACTCATGCCACCCTAATATCGAGTTCACCATGGAACTGGAGAAGAATGGCCAGCTGCCATTTCTGGATGTACTAGTCCAGAGGAAAGCAGATGGATCAATTGGCCACAGTGTGTACCGAAAACCAACACACACTGATTTATATCTGCAGGCCAGCAGCTGTCACCACCCTGCACAGAAGAATGGGGTTCTGAAGACTTTGGTCCACAGAGCACGGGCCCTGTCAGACCAAGAGAATCTACCTATAGAGATAGAACATCTCAAAACAGTTTTCTCCAAGAATGGATACACGGACAGACAAATTGAGAGGGCACTCCAACCAGCCACTACACCACAGGTTCCTGAAGAAGACCAAGATGAAGCAAAGAAGGTGGCATATCTGCCCTATGCTGGCTCTATTTCTGCCAGAATCAGTAGGATCCTCCGTAAACACAATATCAACTGTGTTTTCTGTCCATCCAACAAGATCGGGGGACTGCTGGGGAGTGTCAAAGACGACCTGGGATTACGAAAACCAGGGATTTACAATATACCTTGTCAATGTGGCATGTCCTACATTGGCCAGACGACCAGAACTGTGGAGATCAGGTGCAAAGAACATCAGAGGCACACTAGATTAAGACAGGTGACTAAGTCAGCCATTGCTGAACACTGTCTAGAACTAGATCATGCCATGAAGTATGAGGATACCAAGATTCTAGCACAAACACCCAGATTTTGGGACAGTATTATAAGAGAATCGATAGAAATTAAAATGGCTGACGATCTTATGAACCGTGACACAGGGTACCAACTAAGCAGAGCATGGGATCCGGCTCTGGAATTGTTAAAGGAGCAACGGGGCCAGCTGCAACACTACACAAACAGAAGAACCAGAGACATGGAGATGGAAAACGAGCCCCTGACGGACTGCCAGGCGCACCAGACCGAAGATGGAACGCCCAGAAGTGGGACTGGTGGGCGCGGACCGCAGAGGGGACATCTAGAGCCGCAGCGGACGAAAAACGGAGCGGCAACGCTCCAACAGGTCGTGGTGAGCGGGCGCGGACCGCAGGGGGAACGCTTGGTACCCCAGACCGTAGATGAAACCCCCAGGAGCGGGTTTGGTGGGCGCGGACCGCAGAGGGAACACGTAGAACCGCAGCGGACCGAAAACGGAGCAGCCGCGCTCCAGCAGGTCGCAGGGAATGGGCGCGGACCACAGAGGAAGCGCCTGCAGCCGTTGGTGGAGGGGGAAGGCCATAGGCATAAATACTGGACCAGGTCCACTCGAGGAGCAGTATTTATGCCTATGGCCTTCCCCCTCCACCAACGGCTGCAGGCGCTTCCTCTGTGGTCCGCGCCCATTCCCTGCGACCTGCTGGAGCGCGGCTGCTCCGTTTTCGGTCCGCTGCGGTTCTACGTGTTCCCTCTGCGGTCCGCGCCCACCAAACCCGCTCCTGGGGGTTTCATCTACGGTCTGGGCATAAATACTTGACCAGGTCCACTCGTGGAGCAGGCACCAGAGCGGCCTGAGCTGGCGAGGTGGGCGCATCGCTGGTGTTGCGCGCTTCGCTTACTCGGCCGTTGAGAGCTCGTGAAGAGGTTTTCTGTGCTGTGGGCGCCGCGGAGAGCAAATTGTCGTGCGTTGTTTTGACAACGCGTGCAAATTGTCGTGTTCCGCGCCTCGCAGCATGGGAAAGAAGCGTGCGCAGAGGAAACCTGCCGCTACGAAGGGTCCTTCGGTTGTGCAACTCACTGAGTCTGCCGGCCGTGCAAGGAACTCCAGAGAAGACGAGTCGCGGCCTGTCCCCCCTTTGTACGTCAAGTGCAAAGGCGGGTGGACAGCGCTGTTCGACACCATGACGAGCTGCGCTCGGAACGAGGTGGTCTACGAGTCTGTCGATACAGACTCGCTGATCTGCGTTCGAGCCGCAAACGTGGCCGACCACAGGGCGATCAAGGTCGCAGTGGCCGACCACATCGTCGACGCGCCGCCGGCGCGTGAGAAGGCACCTTCCGTAGGAAGGATGAAGACGACTAAGGCACTCCTCAGGGGGTTGCCTTGGTGCTGTGATGAGGCAGCGGTCCGGGAAGGGCTGCTGCGAGCCGGGTTTGGTAGTGCAGCCGCAAGGTTGCACAACCGAACCAACAGGAAGAGGGCGCCGCTCTATGCCGTGACCGTGAAAACGGTCGACGGCGGGAGTGACATCTTCGACTTGCGGAAGTTGCTGGGCTTCCCGGTTACGACGGAGGCTCTCCCGACCGCCATGGATCCTCAGCCCCAGTGCTTCAGGTGCCAGGGCGAGGGCCATGTTGCGAAGTATTGCCGCAACGCGGCGCGGTGCGTCAAGTGCTCAGGTGAGCACGACAGCCGCGCCTGCGACCGCGGCAGCATCGCTCTGCCGACATGTGTCCGGTGTGGCGGCCCGCACGTCGCCAGTTGGCGCGGCTGTGCGGCTTTCTCAAGCCGCAGCCGTGCCGGGGGCGGCGAAGCGGCCGCGGCCGCACCGACGCAGCAGCAGAAGAGAAGACGACGCCGGAAACGGCGTAGGGCGCAGAACAGCCCGGCGCAGCTGAGGGACGGCGCAGCAGCAGATCCACCTGCCAGGGGCAGGGACGGCCGCTCGGAAACGGGCAGCCAGGACGCAGCTCGCCTTCCTGCGAAGAGATGTGACCTCGAACTCGGCACCGCCGTGAAGGAGGCCACAGCAGCCCTCAAAGCCGTCATGGCGGCGGAGAGAACTGCCTTCGCAGCCGCCGTGGCTGCAGAGAAGGAAGAGGCCTTGAGGCAACTGCGAGCAGTCTTCGCCCAAGGCCTCAGCGCAGTCGTACCTGCGAACACTCCTGCGACCTCGCAGAAGGACGTTCGCGCGCCTATCCCAGCTCTTGTTCCAGCAGCAGCGCGGGTGAGAGGCGCAAAGAAGAAGAAGACAACCGCCGCCACAGAGGAGCCGCTGGCGACGCCGACTGCTACGGGACTGGGCCCCGCAAGGGGTCGAGGAGCCAACAGGCCAGTCTTCATCGCAGAAGCGTCGCCGCCCTGCCGCGCCGAATTTTTATGTTACAGGGAGTAAGCCACTGCGGCCGGCCCAGGAGACTACAAGCGAGCCCAGCCGCAGCACCGGACTGCCCCAGCTAACAACCACGCAGTACATAGGTAACGTTGCACGATACCTCACGCTAACCCCCCTCACCTTGCATGCTCTGTCGCAGCTAGCAATCCGCTACTGCCCTTACCACCCGTCCTACTGTCGGAGAGGTTTTTTTCCCTTGGCGCTGGCCTTGGCACTTTTTTTCCTCTGCTCTTAAAACCGCTACCCTTCGATGGTTTTCGACCACTACTATCTCCTGATGGACCATGTTAATGAGTAGTCTTACCCACACGCATGGATAACATCACAGCCTGCATCCTGTGACGCCTGATTCAAAACTAACATGCTTACGGAGGTGACAGTAAAACTTTTGTGTTGGTCACCACGTTGGTGCGGGCGTGGAGGGGCCCCATCCTATACTAACTCGAGGAGCCGTCTCAGGTCGCACCTGATGAAGGTTACGAGCTACGTGACCGAAATATCTTGCAATTACGACGCTGATATCCGGCAGAACACCCGACAACCCAACATGTCATTAGATCGCCGGGAAAGCCTGAAGAGTTACATCAAAAGTCTCTACGGGGAGGAGATGTATCAGAATATCAAGAAGCTGGACAAGCTTCGGCAGAAGAAAGGGAAGATGCTGAGTTCTCTCAGTTTTTTGCTCAGGTGTCGAGATGGAGATGTGGTACCAGTATTTGCCAGAATTAGACATCACATCAACTCCAGAGCGGCGAACAAGATAAAACGCAGAGCCAGCATGGCACTGGTGAGAGAGAGGATTCGAGATTTGCGCCACAGGTTAGATGTTATGGCCAGGGAGCTGTTACACATTCATCTGTACATGGCAGCCTCTTTAACAAGAGAAGATTGGGATTGGGTAGACCGTGCCTCCTGGTCTTTAGCTGAGTGTGCTAGAAGGAATGCCTCATCTTGCCAATCTGCAAAGTACGACCGCATGAGTAAGAAAGCACAGCAGATGGAAGAGACACGCACTGTGACGAATCTGAGTGGCATACAGTTTGATGATATAACCTTAAAGGTACTCAGCAAGGGTCTCAACTTTGCTACGACCCCTAGAAACGTACCCATTTCAGGCTTCGTCAGTGCAGTAGAGCAAGTTGCAGCCACACTTCCACCTAATGTGGCAGAGGAAGTCCGCCGAGAGACCTGCAGGGCCCTCACCAAGGCCAGGCCGCCGAAATCGAACATCACAACCGAGGAGAAGCTTGCACTCAAGAAACTCTGGGAAGACAACAGCATTGTGGTACTGCCAGCGGACAAAGGGAACTCCACTGTCATCTTGCAGCAGGTGGATTATGATGAGAAAGTACGCCAACTTCTGGAGGACCCTGCATACAGAATTCTGGAGTGTGACCCCACAGACAAGTTGCCCAAGAAGACTAGTGCTCTCTTGAAGGAAACAGGGATGCCCGATAAGGTCATCAGACAACTACGGGAAAAAGCGCCAGTGCCACCTAGACTGTATGGTCTGCCTAAAATACACAAGGAGGGCGTGCCCCTACGTCCAATTGTCAGTAATATTGGGGCACCTACGTACACAACAGCCAAGTACTTGAAAGGTCTCCTGTCTCCATATGTGGGGAAATGTATTCACCACATCCGCAACTCAGAAGATTTCCTGCAACGCCCCCAGCAACTGCACATTACAGATTCGGACATCATGGTTAGTTTTGATGTGGTATCGCTGTTCACCAGGGTCCCACTGAAGGACTCACTAGAACTGATTGCAGAGAAATTTGACGGTGCTCTGTTGGACCTGTTCAGTCATACACTGACATCCACGTATTTCTTGTACGGAAACCAATATCACGAGCAAACTGAAGATGTAGCCATGGGCAGCCCACTGTCCGCTGTGGTTGCCAACACGTTCATGGAGAGTTTTGAGGAGAGGGCATTGGAGACAGCCACATTTAAACCCACATGCTTCTTTAGGTATGTGGATGACACCTTCGTGATCTGGCCACATGGGATGGACAGGCTCAATGAGTTTCTCGAACATCTTAACTCATGCCACCCTAATATCGAGTTCACCATGGAACTGGAGAAGAATGGCCAGCTGCCATTTCTGGATGTACTAGTCCAGAGGAAAGCAGATGGATCAATTGGCCACAGTGTGTACCGAAAACCAACACACACTGATTTATATCTGCAGGCCAGCAGCTGTCACCACCCTGCACAGAAGAATGGGGTTCTGAAGACTTTGGTCCACAGAGCACGGGCCCTGTCAGACCAAGAGAATCTACCTATAGAGATAGAACATCTCAAAACAGTTTTCTCCAAGAATGGATACACGGACAGACAAATTGAGAGGGCACTCCAACCAGCCACTACACCACAGGTTCCTGAAGAAGACCAAGATGAAGCAAAGAAGGTGGCATATCTGCCCTATGCTGGCTCTATTTCTGCCAGAATCAGTAGGATCCTCCGTAAACACAATATCAAGTGTGTTTTCTGTCCATCCAACAAGATCGGGGGACTGCTGGGGAGTGTCAAAGACGACCTGGGATTACGAAAACCAGGGATTTACAATATACCTTGTCAATGTGGCATGTCCTACATTGGCCAGACGACCAGAACTGTGGAGATCAGGTGCAAAGAACATCAGAGGCACACTAGATTAAGACAGGTGACTAAGTCAGCCATTGCTGAACACTGTCTAGAACTAGATCATGCCATGAAGTATGAGGATACCAAGATTCTAGCACAAACACCCAGATTTTGGGACAGTATTATAAGAGAATCGATAGAAATTAAAATGGCTGACGATCTTATGAACCGTGACACAGGGTACCAACTAAGCAGAGCATGGGATCCGGCTCTGGAATTGTTAAAGGAGCAACGGGGCCAGCTGCAACACTACACAAACAGAAGAACCAGAGACATGGAGATGGAAAACGAGCCCCTGACGGACTGCCAGGCGCACCAGACCGAAGATGGAACGCCCAGAAGTGGGACTGGAGGGCGCGGACCGCAGAGGGGACATCTAGAGCCGCAGCGGACGAAAAACGGAGCGGCAACGCTCCAACAGGTCGTGGTGAGCGGGCGCGGACCGCAGGGGGAACGCTTTGTACCCCAGACCGTAGATGAAACTCCCAGGAGCGGGTTTGGTGGGCGCGGACCGCAGAGGGAACACGTAGAACCGCAGCGGACCGAAAACGGAGCAGCCGCGCTCCAGCAGGTCGCAGGGAATGGGCGCGGACCACAGAGGAAGCGCCTGCAGCCGTTGGTGGAGGGGGAAGGCCATAGGCATAAATACTGGACCAGGTCCACTCGAGGAGCAGTCTCAGATCGCACCTGATGAAGGTTACGAGCTACGTGACCGAAATATCGTGCAAGTACGACGCTGATATCCGGCAGAACACCCGACAACCCAACATGTCATTAGATCGCCGGGAAAGCCTGAAGAGTTACATCAAAAGTCTCTACGGGGAGGAGATGTATCAGAATATCAAGAAGCTGGACAAGCTTCGGCAGAAGAAAGGGAAGATGCTGAGTTCTCTCAGTTTTTTGCTCAGGTGTCGAGATGGAGATGTGGTACCAGTATTTGCCAGAATTAGACATCACATCAACTCCAGAGCGGCGAACAAGATAAAACGCAGAGCCAGCATGGCACTGGTGAGAGAGAGGATTCGAGATTTGCGCCACAGGTTAGATGTTATGGCCAGGGAGCTGTTACACATTCATCTGTACATGGCAGCCTCCTTAACAAGAGAAGATTGGGATTGGGTAGACCGTGCCTCCTGGTCTTTAGCTGAGTGTGCTAGAAGGAATGCCTCATCTTGCCAATCTGCAAAGTACGACCGCATGAGTAAGAAAGCACAGCAGATGGAAGAGACACGCACTGTGACGAATCTGAGTGGCATACAGTTTGATGATATAACCTTAAAGGTACTCAGCAAGGGTCTCAACTTTGCTACGACCCCTAGAAACGTACCCATTTCAGGTTTCGTCAGTGCTAGTAGAGCAAGTTGCAGCCACACTTCCACCTAATGTGGCAGAGGAAGTCCGCCGAGAGACCTGCAGGGCCCTCACCAAGGCCAGGCCGCCGAAATCGAACATCACAACCGAGGAGAGGCTTGCACTCAAGAAACTCCGGGAAGACAACAGCATTGTGGTACTGCCAGCAGACAAAGGGAACTCCACTGTCATCTTGCAGCAGGTGGATTATGATGAGAAAGTACGCCAACTTCTGGAGGACCCTGCATACAGAATTCTGGAGTGTGACCCCACAGACAAGTTGGCCAAGAAGACTAGTGCTCTCTTGAAGGAAACAGGGATGCCCGATAAGATCATCAGACAACTACGGGAAAAAGCGCCAGTGCCACCTAGACTGTATGGTCTGCCTAAAATACACAAGGAGGGCGTGCCCCTACGTCCAATTGTCAGTAATATTGGGGCACCTACGTACACAACAGCCAAGTACTTGAAAGGTCTCCTGTCTCCATATGTGGGGAAATGTATTCACCACATCCGCAACTCAGAAGATTTCCTGCAACGCCTCAAGCAACTGCACATCACAGATTCGGACATCATGGTTAGTTTTGATGTGGTATCGCTGTTCACCAGGGTCCCACTGAAGGACTCACTAGAACTGATTGCAGAGAAATTTGACGGTGCTCTGTTGGACCTGTTCAGTCATACACTGACATCCACGTATTTCTTGTACAGAAACCAATATCATGAGCAAACTGAAGGTGTAGCCATGGGCAGCCCACTGTCCCCTGTGGTTGCCAACATGTTTATGGAGAGTTTTGAGGAGAGGGCATTGGAGACAGCCACATTTAAACCCACATGCTTCTTTAGGTATGTGGATGACACCTTCGTGATCTGGCCACATGGGATGGACAGGCTCAATGAGTTTCTCGAACATCTTAACTCATGCCACCCTAATATCGAGTTCACCATGGAACTGGAGAAGAATGGCCAGCTGCCATTTCTGGATGTACTAGTCCAGAGGAAAGCAGATGGATCAATTGGCCACAGTGTGTACCGAAAACCAACACACACTGATTTATATCTGCAGGCCAGCAGCTGTCACCACCCTGCACAGAAGAATGGGGTTCTGAAGACTTTGGTCCACAGAGCACGGGCCCTGTCAGACCAAGAGAATCTACCTATAGAGATAGAACATCTCAAAACAGTTTTCTCCAAGAATGGATACACGGACAGACAAATTGAGAGGGCACTCCAACCAGCCACTACACCACAGGTTCCTGAAGAAGACCAAGATGAAGCAAAGAAGGTGGCATATCTGCCCTATGCTGGCTCTATTTCTGCCAGAATCAGTAGGATCCTCCGTAAACACAATATCAAGTGTGTTTTCTGTCCATCCAACAAGATCGGGGGACTGCTGGGGAGTGTCAAAGACGACCTGGGATTACGAAAACCAGGGATTTACAATATACCTTGTCAATGTGGCATGTCCTACATTGGCCAGACGACCAGAACTGTGGAGATCAGGTGCAAAGAACATCAGAGGCACACTAGATTAAGACAGGTGACTAAGTCAGCCATTGCTGAACACTGTCTAGAACTAGATCATGCCATGAAGTATGAGGATACCAAGATTCTAGCACAAACACCCAGATTTTGGGACAGTATTATAAGAGAATCGATAGAAATTAAAATGGCTGACGATCTTATGAACCGTGACACAGGGTACCAACTAAGCAGAGCATGGGATCCGGCTCTGGAATTGTTAAAGGAGCAACGGGGCCAGCTGCAACACTACACAAACAGAAGAACCAGAGACATGGAGATGGAAAACGAGCCCCTGACGGACTGCCAGGCGCACCAGACCGAAGATGGAACGCCCAGAAGTGGGACTGGTGGGCGCGGACCGCAGAGGGGACATCTAGAGCCGCAGCGGACGAAGAACGGAGCGGCAACGCTCCAACAGGTCGTGGTGAGCGGGCGCGGACCGCAGGGGGAACGCTTGGTACCCCAGACCGTAGATGAAACCCCCAGGAGCGGGTTTGGTGGGCGCGGACCGCAGAGGGAACACGTAGAACCGCAGCGGACCGAAAACGGAGCAGCCGCGCTCCAGCAGGTCGCAGGGAATGGGCGCGGACCACAGAGGAAGCGCCTGCAGCCGTTGGTGGAGGGGGAAGGCCATAGGCATAAATACTGGACCAGGTCCACTCGAGGAGCAGTCTCAGGTCGCACCTGATGAAGGTTACGAGCTACGTGACCGGAATATCGTGCAAGTACGACGCTGATATCCGGCAGAACACCCGACAACCCAAGATGTCAGTATATATCTGTTCATTTCATCATTTAAACAATGAATTCGGCTTAACCCTCATGGTAGAAGAAACTGTTAAAAAGAACCAATATTTTTATGTATTCATTTAATTTACTGAGTTTCATTTTAATTGTAAATTCTGTAAATTGAACATTATACAATGTGTAGTTTCAGTATCTATTGTTGTGATGATATATAAAGGCCCAATTTTTGGTCCCGAGACAGTCAGTCCATGGCCAAGTTTCAGACGAGGAACCTATATTGGTTATATCAATAACAATGCATCAACTTAAACGTGAAACGAGTGCAAGACATATAGGCCATAAAACAATGACAGTGTATGTTCGATACATACCTTATTATTCTGCAAGAACTGGGAACTGCGTGGTTAGGTTTTTACTGCTCATAGACATTCAACAGCAAACTACTGTAGCAGTACGCTTGAGCCATGTGTCGGCCCTCAATATATATCGCGCTGTTAATATTGTGCTGAGTCCTTCCATTCCATCGTTAATTGATTCTTTCATATTTATAGTTATGCTGCGTATGATTCTGTTGAGATTCCCCTCTGGCGGCATGTCTGGTCTTATCGATCTTCGAGTTGTTGCTTCCTGTTAGCCTTGTGTAACGTAATAAGATCTTGGGGAGGATGGCCGGTTGGTTGCCTAGCGGTGACGAGTCGGTCGGTCGGTTTTTAAAATCGGGAATTAGAGAATGTCGTACGATAAGACCGCGGCATGGCATGGTGGTGGAGAGTTAGCTGTTGTTCCAAGAAGCCGCATGGTCTATCCTGCCAGTGCAAGACGTGTGGGACGGGATAAGGCTGTAAGCTCTTGCTGTGAACACCCAGGGGCCACGGCTGTGGTTCTGAGTGACTACTTGGTGGTAGCAGCAACAGATGTCTTTAAATTGTCCGTCTGAAGGCGGGAATGATGGACTAGTAACCTGCCTAACCTGAGGAGTCATATTTCACCACTGTGGGTGCAGAGAAGACAAGGGCTCTGGTGACAGCACATCGCTGCGTGACTGTGCCCAGTTGGGTACGCTGGCGACGTGGACACGGTCGGGTGTCAGGAACCTTTGCATCAGTGTTCACCTGCTGTTTCTCTGATAAACTGCAAGTTAAGTTGGTTAGAGGTTCAGATGTTAATTGAAGAATTTTGGTTTGTGCAACCAGCATCTTTTCTGCCTTGTGGCCTCCTGCATTCGGGTTTCCTGTCCCTGGTGCCGGTGTATTTATAGACAGTGATCTTTTCCACTTCTTATTAGTACTGCCTGGTAGGAAGTGTATTTTTGAGCAGGGATTATTGTTTTAGATTACATTTTCTGCCTTGTGGCCTCCTGCGTTCAGATTTCCTGTCCCTGTTGATGGTGTAATTATAGACAGTGATCTTTTTGATTTCTTATTAGTACTGCCTGGGAGGAAGTGTATTTTTGGGCAGGGATTATGGTTCCTGATGTGATTCCTCCTCCTCCCCTGGCCTCACGTGAGGTCGATGTGATTACTGAATGTGAGGCATTGTGGCTCTGTTAGTCCGCTTCTAGCCTGAGCATCCTTTGGGAAACAATTGTGGCTGCCCTTACACCCGTTCGGTTAATTATTTCTATCCTAGGACATTTTGGTGGCAGGACATGGTATTAAAGTTGTTAGTTATTGTAAAATGTTAAATGGTTGTATTTTACTCTGATTGTTTTTGGCCACTGTTTAAAAACGTTAAGTTTGCCTTTCATTGGTGGGTTTTTTAAAATTATGTGGCTTTAAAATTGTTAGTTATTGTAAAAGGTGAATGACTGTATCTTTACACTGATTGTTTTAATCTACTTGGCATCCTTTGAAAATGCTAGTTCTGTCTCCCTGTGAGCGAGACCTTGTAATTTAGTATCTTGTTGTGCCAAAATTTAAAAGAAGTGGCTCCCTTCATGTTCAGTAGCGAAATTGAATGCAAATTGGTGTTTTTGTTTCATTACTTGGAAAGTTTTAATTTTGTTATTAAATGCTTTATCAAAGTCTGTTTTAAGTAAAATGGCTTGGCTATTACCGGTAAAGTAAAGTTTTTAATTTCATTACTTGGAAAATTTTGATTTGTTATCAAATGTTTTATCAAAGCCGGTTTTAAGTAAAATGGCTTGGCTGTTAACTGTAAAGCAAATTGTTTTGAAAAGGCACTCATGCCTGCTAGCTTTTTTTGGATCTTTCCCTGGTCAAGTGGTAAAGAAATGACTTTCAATGGTTGAAGTAATCAATAAAGAAATTGTACATTGCAACTTGACAGTAACCAACTAATTTTGGCCCCATTTCCCAACTGGGGGTTTTCCTTCATTAATCGTAACACCCGTCTCAATGCTGTCATATGTCTGTAAACTATTAATGATTCTTATAAAAATTTGCCAATAGTTAACTGGCCATATAACTGTTTAATATTGGGGGATTGTAAACAGTGAAACTAAATAACTGTGAAATGCAAATGTGCAACTGTTGGCGACGTCATTTAAAGTAGTCAGTGTTGAACTTCTACCCTCCATTCTTCTGCCAGTATAGCAATGCAGTACGTCGACGCCGAGGACAATCAACGAGGAAATAAAGTAGGCGAACATGACAGGGCACTACAAAGTACGAATATCAGATGACATACCTCACAGACATGAAGAAGATGCAGTACAACATACACAAGGAAGTGTACTGGAGTTGTTACTTTTCTTGGTGTACTTTAATTACCTTACTGAGGATTTCAGCAAGAAATCCATCCTATTTGCAGATGATATAAATATGTTAATCAAGGAGAAGAATCTGAATGAAAATTCTCCAAGCCAACTACATATGTGGTTTAGCAATAACGAACTGAATCTAAATTACAAAAAAAAAATATTTAGTTTTAGTATAACCAAAATAAACACAGTGTGTTATAGTTAGAAAGCAATAATAAAACTTAACCCTCAAGCAGGCATGACTGTGTATAAAGTTTGCCAACCACAAATAATATTGTCTTGGATTGTTTAACTTGTTCTACAAAGGCAAGTCCATACCTATTCCTTCATTATTGTTTCAGCCAACACACTGTTATGTTGTGTTGTCATATGTCCAAGTGAGCAGCAGTAATATAAAATAAACAACAAGCCAGGAGGAAAAAAATTTACAATGAAATTATACACAAAAAAGGATAAAAGTAAACAAGCTATTACCTGGCATTCTAATTAAATAGTCACAAAAATGGTCCTAAATAAGGAAACATGACATGCTTTTCAGACAGCAGTATCTGCACTAAAATGACAGACTGGATTGCAGCAAATGGCACTGACTGATGCATTTAAACAGTTTCTCCAGATCATCAAAGCCATATTTCACTACAAGTATCCACAGGAGACCAAAAAATGCCCTGTGAGCACGTCACAACACAACCACATTGTGAAAGAAAAAATATAATGCACTGATGAACTGAAAAAAATAAAATATATGCTACTGCTATTACATGATGACTACAAAACAGAAACAGATCCCCCCAGTGGAAAGAAAATGTTTTACAACAGATATTTACAATCAACAACAAATTATAGAAAGATTGTGGAAGAAGCCAAAAAGAAAAGTAATGATAGGTTCATTGAAGGAGCATCGTATTCAATCACATACATAAAAAATATTCAGCCAGTAGGATGAAGGCCATATGGAATATTGTAACGAAGTAAACTGCAGCAGAACAGACAGATTTACATAATAGTAACTGCCTAACAGAGAACGCAGCTGTGATTACTGAACCTAAAAAATTGCATATAAATTTAATTCCTACTTTACACAGATAGATGAAAGTCTTATAAATCAGAATTTACAGTGCACTCCCAGAAATCAGTCCAGATGTCCTATAAATAATAAATCTATTTTTCTATACCCCACCAACGAAAAGGAAATGCCTGCTATAATCAAAGAACTGAAACCCAAATTCTCTGTTAGTACTGAAAATATCCCTGACTACATCTTGAAGAAATGTGCTCCAATCATAGCCAGGCCATTTGTTGACATCTGTAACTGTTCTTTATTCAGAAGGGGTCTTCCCAGAAAAATGAAGACAGCAAAAGTAAAACCTCTTTTGAAGAAAGGAATAAAAACAGAAGTATCAAACTACAGGACTATTTCACAAATATCTGGTTTTTCCAAAATAATTGAAAAAATCTGTTACATAAGACATCAGTTTGATAGAAAAAAATAATTACTTCTCAAACAAATAACACGGATTCTGAAAATCTAAATCTACTGAGTCTGCTTTATTTGCATTCCTAAGTGAAGCCTTAAATGCAATAGACAGCAAAGAGCATATCTCAGCCATATTTATAGATGTCTCTAAAACATTCGATGTCATCAGTCACAACATCTTGCTTAAGAAACTTGAATCTGTAGGTATTAGGGGCCCAGCCTACTCATCTATTTATTTATTTATTTATTTATTTATTTATCCATCCATAGACATTGTAAAATGTGTGGATGTTGTCAGTTTGTGTACATTCAAATATTTATACAGTTTTTATATGTAGTTAATCATTGTGAGACATAAGTTATTTACAATAATTTTTGCTCCTTTTCAAAACATTACATATTGTTAAACATTTTGAGACAAAAGTTATTTACAACCATTTTTACTAAGGAAGTTGCATATTGTGTAAAAACAGTGTTCCTGCAAATATAATTTAAGGTTTTTCCTGAAGCAGTACATGTTATCTGTTTCTTTCATTTTCTGTGGCAGTTTATTATACAGTTTTACACCTTCATACAAGAAACTATGGATAGATAAAATCATAGCTCCAAAATAGAGAGCAAGTAGCTGAGCTTGCTATTCAAGAAGGGAACAAGATAAAGTTCTACTGCTCAGAAAAACAACAGAGCATTAAGTACGGTGTACCACAAGGCTCCATTCTAGGACCAATATTGTTTCTACTCTTTGTAAATGACTTGGAACCGAACAGTCCACGCCATAATTACATAAAATTCGCAAATGACACAAATGTGATAATAAAAGGAAGGGCCAGAGAAGAATTATTGCATGAGATTAAAAAGTGCACCATCCACATTGCAGACTGGTTTCCTGGAAGCAATTTAGTAATAAACATAGAAAAACAGTTACAATGCACTTACACACAGTGCAAAATAAATTTCCACTTACACCAGACATAGAGTTGTTTACCAGAACCCTTGAAGATGTAAGCTCTACAAAATTTCTTGCAATATGGATCCAAGAAGAATCGATCCAACATGTAAAATACATTACAATATCAAAATTCTTTCTGGTTGCACATCAAAAGAGACACTAAAATATGTATACTTCATCCAGGCAGAATCTTTACTGTGTTATGGCATAATATTTTGGGGAAATGCATCTGCCAGCAAAAGTTGTTTTATATGCCAAAAGAGAATTGTAAGAGCCGTAGAAAATGCTGTCTCAAGAAGCTCATGCAAGACCTTATTTAAGAAACTTCACATCCTTCCACTGCTATGTCCATATATCTTACAAGTAATAATATTTGTTAGAAAAATCTTAGAAAATCGCAACAGTCTTGTATCAACTAACCAGAGTTTCCATCTGTATAACACAAGGAGAAAGCAGAACATACACATTAAACATGCATACACAACACTAAAAATAGATGAATATCTTGAAACATAAAGATTTGTTGCCAAACATTAAAAAAAGAATGAATGAAATGTTAATCAAAAGTTTTACTTAAAAAAACTGATTGAATTACTTGTGTTAAGTATTATGTATGGAAGCTGAATTTTCAGCTGTGATTATATTAATCCTAAATGAATGTAAATATTCTTGTATAATTTAAACATGTGTATTGTAAATCACAATGGCTTGCACAGTATCATATTGTATAACTTGATAATAACTGAAATGAAAAGAACACAGAAGGAAAACCACCTCTCCATTAAGCCTGTGTGATTCAAATGACTTCAGTAGTTGTTTCATTAGCGTTGTGGAAAACACTATAAGTACAATCACAGACCTCAAAATAGACCCTGCAGCTGCTGTAATAAATGACAAAAGATGCACCACGATAAACTGGAGGGAATTACAAAAAATAAAGACTTCAAAGTCTTATAAACCTTCTGTTATGTTATCTACCAATGCCCTCAAGAAAATTATCTATGAAACTGCTAAACCAGTAACTATGGTAATTAATATGTGTTTCACTACTGGCATATTTCCACACTTTCTGAATCTTGCATGGACAGCAGAATCTTGTAAAAATGTGGCCCAGACATGGTAGTAAGCTTCAGACCAATCTCAATCATTCCAGTCTTCTCTAAGTGAAAGAGCAAATATAAAATTACGTTGAAATTGATGAAATCTTCACAGATTCACAGCATGGTTTCTGGAAAGGCAAATCCACAGCAGCAGCAGCACTAGATCTATTTACTAGGATAAGGCAGAATTTTGAGGAAAAAGAATCTGTAGTACTGACACTTTGTGACCTTAGTAAGGTCCTCATAGGGTACTCCTAAATACCCACAATAAGTACAGATTGGAGTCACAGTTCTCGTAACCCTCAAATCTTATGTTGAAAACAGAAGGCAGATTGAATTAGTCGAAGGAGCACTATCATGTCAATGGAAGTTGGAATATGGCATGCCTCAGGGATGGGTAATGGGCCCCTCCTGTTCGTATTGTATGCAAATGATTTAAGCTCTCACACACAGTACTTGCAATCCACAATGACAAAACTCCGTATGGAAAAGGTATTGATGCCAGAAAGGCTCAAGAAGATGTAGATGGTTTGTTTTGCTACAAAGGAAGAACATGCTCAATACATGAGGAGTTGGAGGCACTGTTCTGGCAACCCTCAAGTCTTATTTTGAAAACAGTAGGCAGAGTGTGTCAGTTCAAGCAGCACTATCATGTCAATGGAAGTTGGAATATGGCATGCCTCAGGGACCAGTAATGGGCGCCCTCCTGTTCCTAGTGTAAATGATTTAAGCTCTCATGAACAGTTCTTGCAATTCACAGATGATACAACATTGCACCCGAAAGCAAAGCTCAATTAGAAGTAGATGCTCTGTTTGATGCTACAGAGGAATGGTTTGTTATAAACAAAATGAAAATAAGTGAAGAAAAAAATCAAATATTGGTATGTAGCCTCAGTGGCAAAGGATACCTAAAAAGTGCAGGAACTGTAAAGCCTCTCTCCATGACAAGCGACAGTTTTCCAACAGTAGCTATTGCAGTGTTCAACCATTAAATACTAAAATGCAGACCCTGCACTCAGTTAAATTTCAAGGAAAGATTTCACAAAATCTACACCAAAAACCACTGTACAGTTTAAATAGCTCTTTGACAATGAAACAGCAAATTTGGCTACCTAAACAATGCACTGCCATATGAAACTGATACCCATCAGGAAGACACAGCACACAGCCACATACCCTGTTTGCTGTTACATTTAAACCAGAGAAGTAGAACCATCCACCATATTGTATTTAAATACAGCTGTCTTATTCCATGACATGCCACCTTTTAGTAGTGTTTTGTTTTGATAGGCAATGAATGTTCAGAACAAAGTTCTGAGCTCTTTAGCTTTAATGTTTTAGTTATATGTTCACCTGAAGATATGGCTTTTAGTACCAAAAAAACTGGTAGTGATAAAATAATGTAGTGCTAAATACATGTGAAACAGTTTATTAATATCTAAGATGATTGCTCATGGCTGTCTTGCCCTAGCTACAAGGTTGTCTGCACTTGTTAAAAAGTTCTCACTCTATATGTCAAGTGTTATGCTATACTTATGCAAATTTGTTCTGTATTATTATGCATACTTATGCTAATTTTTCCTTATATCATAATGCTTGTCTAATCTTAATCTTGTAACACTGATGCAGTCTGTCCAGTCTTGATTGGAGAACGATTTAGATATGGTAATAAATGGTAATAAAAAAAAGAAAATTCCTCACATTCAGAGCTAGCAGGAGAATCCCGCACTGATGCAGAGGTCAATGAGATAATTAGTAATCAAATAAGCATTTTGTTGGGATCCAATGCAACTGCACTCTTTAAACTCCCAGTGGGTCATTAACGTGGGATAACAATTGAACCTGGCAACAGATTGATACAAAAATTTATTTTATTATTGTTTAATTAAACAGTGATTTAGCACATTGTTTAATTACACTAAGATTGAACTGTCATTTTTTCCACACTTGGTAACATGAAGCCAGCTATTCTCTACATGTGAACGAAGGAAGCTGCACACCCACTCATGTTATGAAAATCGGTGTGCCCACTCAAGGGTTAAGCAAGCAACAAGTGTTCTCTTTACATGCAACCTGTAAAGGAATTATATTTTTAAAAAATTCTATGAATATATAGACACTAGTTCAACTACCAGAGATTAATGCGTAAAGCATTTGCTGAACAAAAGAAGCTTTATGCTCTTTGTTTATTACTTTTAGAATAAGCTACCTTTCACTCTTATCCTGTCCTAGTGTTAAGACGTATTGTGCCACTTCTTACTGATAAAATTGGGTTAAATAATGAAAGTGACTTTGAAGCAGAGTGAATTCGTCTTTTGTGATACCATGGGTCCCAGCTCCTTAAATTCTGGAAAATTATTACTATTATTTTAAAATTATGCAGAGACTTTATATGGAGGCGACGATCTTCATGGTGACGCTGCTCAACAATAGAGGTACGTGAATGTGTTCATCTTTTTCCTTTCGTAGCCACTACCGTCAATTTCAGTATAATTGCCATGACATTCAGAACATGCAGTATTTCTTTTCATTTAATTTTGAAGTCCACACATTTACATTCTAAGATGAATAAATGCATTTACATGTAATTATTTTTATCCAGGCCATGGGGGATGATTGCACTCAAAATGTACGTGCCTCTACCCCATTCATATGTTCACATACATTTGAGTGTGTACAAGCGTAACTATATTTAAGACTCATTTCCTATGCAGTACTAACCCTTCCCCCCCCCCCCCCCCCCACTCATTCGCGAATGTATGTGCAACAGCGCTTCACACGAAAAATTATATAATAAATTACCCCAAAATATAAAAGATATTGACACAAGTGCACAGTTCAAAGCAAAACTAAAAATTTTTTTATTAAATAAAAGGTATTAAGCAGTAACGGACTATCTGAATTAAAACATGTAGTGTAAATAAAGTAGCCTGCATTGTAATACATGAGGAAATAATTATAATATGAAATCCAGAATTGTACAGTACTATAAGAAAATTACATAAGGATATATAACTAATGTAAGATACCTCAAAAATGTGTGTAAATATTAATTTTATGTGTATAAATTGTAGGTATCCTGTATTGTATATGATTTTGCTGACGAAATCCACACAATGTAAATTGTTACATGGATTAATAAAGAAATCAATCAATCAATCAATATTTATTATGTGACATCCACAATAACTTTTATTTCAAACTTTTGACAACCGACTGAACAAAGATTTTTCTAACAATAACAACAGCAAAACATAGGCCTAATAATATAAGAAGACGTGTTACAAACCCTGACACTGAATACCATGATACACTTTTAAGAATGCCAAAACGTTATCATAATAATATTGTTTTTCTGATGTATGAGAATTTATACCTATAGACCGTATATAACAATTTCATTAAATTTATAATCTTATGGTTGACCCAAGTTATTAATTGAGTCAAGTGCTGGGAACTAAATCAGGAATGACTAAGATTAAAATGATGCATCTTTGTGAATGTTCTGGAGGTTCCTTGGTTTCTTGTGAGTTTGTTGATGTCCCATGTTTTGTGCTCTGAAGAATACTGTATTAGACTGCTAATAAAGTGCTGTATTATCAACTAGTTTATGTTTCATGGTGGATGTGATAAAGTCCCCAAAATGATGATTTCATTTTTGAACAGTGCTTAACTTTTCGGCATCTTCAGAGTAACACTATGGAACCCATCACACACACTGCCATGAAGACGGAAGTCTCACCCATGCCTACAGCCAGCAACATTGTTTCTCCACTAGCTGCTGTTTCTGCCACCTCTGCCTTTGGCAACACCAACAGGATTTTCAACATAAAGTTGCCTCCCTTTTGGCTTACAAGAGCACAGTTGTGATTTAATCAAGTTGGGGCCTTATTTAGGTTACATTGTCTTGTGTTGGACTCGAGAAATTTACTTTAATCATTTCTCAATTGGACTTAAATGTGTTTGAACAGTTAGATGAAATTTTGCACCAGCAGTCTTATATTGTGTTAAAAGAGGCTGTCCTCCAGTGGTTTGTGTTAACACCGGAATCGTGCCTCTACAAAATCATTGACAGTGAGACGTATTCACGTGAAACCTCATCTCAGAGCCTTTGGTCACTACACATGCTGGTGGGTATCGAACTTCTGGCAGACACATCTTTAAAAATATTTTGGATGAAAAGTCTCCCAAAACATGTGAAAGTAGTTCTGTCACCTTTTACAGGTCTATGTGTAGCCATAAAGGAGGTTATGGATGGAGGATCCTAGCCAAGCATTAATGTTGTGGGGTGCATTGAGTCATGCATGAAGCAGCTCACAGCAACAGAGCCATCTATTGAGTGCTTAGCCAATGAGGTTCCACAACTGAATTGAAGACTGAACAGACAGAAAGAGAATGCTGCTAATCGGTAATAAAATAGTACTGGTATCACAAACGTTTTGGGACAGTGAAAAAAGCAGTGCACAAGGTCCTACACTCACTCAAACATAATCAGTGAGTGTCAGTAGGCACACATACCCATCAGAATCATTCACAGCACTTAAGAGTACAAACTGAATGGTATTGTGACTGGGGCCACTGGTTCTGCAAGACTTTTTGTCACAGACAAGAAGACTAACTGATTATTCTTGATTGACACAGGACCTGAAATTAGTGTAATTCCACGATCAGAGAGCATATACCAAAGGAATATCAAGGTGTCTATCTTCATAGTGGTGAACAATTCACCTTTCAAAAGGCTAGTAAGGAAACTTTGGCTTTGGAATTTGAGGACAGTTTCTATCCAACATCAACATTTATTGTGCCTGATGTGACTGGACCAACAACAGGGGCAAATTTTTAAGTCATTTTTCTGTTGAACCCAACCTAGTTAATAAGTGTATCATGAAAGGGCCTATTACTCCACATCACTGCCATGTTGGGATGCTGTTTCAATAAGCACTTTAATCTGCTAAACCAACTAAATAGTAAAATAAGTAGTACATGATAAAGACAATGTTAGAAATTTCAGAAGAGCCAGAATGGAGTTAGAAAGCAACAATATCCAAATTAATGATATATAGCTTTGATCCTAATGCTGCCTACCTGACTGATTGATTCTTTATTCATCCTGTAGCTCACTAATGTACATAATTGTGTGGTTGATATGGGATAAGTCATTCATAGAACAACAGAAGTTAACATACATTGCTATCCACAGAATAAACAAACATTATGGAATAACAGAATCCAATAACTGAGAGTGAGAACATACTGACTCATCTGGATTTAAAACACACATACCCTTAATAGTTACATACAGGCCAACAGGTTATTTAAAGCATTAGAACTTCATTTACAGAAATTTCATAACAGGCAAGTAGCAATGATGTAATAGTTCTTTCAATTTGACTTTCATTTCTGTTCTTTATTTGACTGATTTCAGGTTTGCTGAAGGCATTTACATAGTTAAATTCCCATGCATTTTACACTATTGTCATTTAATTTTTTATTGTGTGAGTTGATCTGTAAGTTGCTTTTGTTTCCTGTGTCATAGGGGCCATTGATTGAGGTTATTGTGCTGAGACTCCACATGTCAAACTAACTATGTGTAGGCTTGCTTGGAGCAGGATTGTTAACTGTTTGGAGAGTGGCATACAATTATTCTCATTGCCTGCTTCTCATAATTTAAGAATGGGATGTGATGCAGGTCTTTTTACCCATAAAATCATACTATAGTTCATAACAAACTGAAATATCATGTGCTCCACCAGCTTTTTCATGTAAGTTCTGATTGTATCTGTCACTGATCACAGTAAAAAACTGATTTTGCTAAGCTTTTTTGAAATATGTCTGTATGCAATTTCCAGCTTAATGTTTCACTGATCTGGTGGAGTGACATTTTATCTTGTGTGGAAGATCTTGTTGATCATTTTATTTGTATTTATCAGTGAACTTTCTTCCTGGACTATTTGTTGCAGGGCATGGACAGCACTTCTTATTAATCCATTTGTGTCATCTGGATACAAAAATTAACCAGTTTTCGGCATGTGTTCTGGAAGGTCATTGCTGCGTGGGATTAGCTGAGCGGTCTAAGGCGCTGCAGTCATGGACTGTGCGGCTGGTCCTGGTGGAGGTTCGAGTCCTCCTTCGGGCATGGGTGTGTGTGATTGTCCTTAGGATAATTTAAGCTAAGTAGTGTGTAAGCTTAGGGACTGATGACCTTAGCAGTTAAGTCCCATAAGATTTCACACACATCTGAACATTTTTTGGAAGGTCATTAATGAACAATGTAAAGAGGCCCAGGCCAAACACAGAGCCCAGAAGGACACCATATTACCTTTATTATCTTTATTATTATTACTTTATTACCAATTCTATGTCATTCACCAGCCACACCTGGACAGACAGTGTCAAGATACAACATTATCAAAATACATTAATACAACTCTCCTATGATGTTTGTACTGATAGTATTTGACCTGTAAGATGTGGCTGTTTTAGAGTTACTGATTTCAACAAGATGACTGCTACAACTCACTTCAACAAATTGTGAGCAATACTTCAAACTGCATATTGTTCAAGTTTGTTAATAAGAAATCTATAATTTATCATGATGAATACTATTGATTGATCAAGAAATATGTCTACTTTTGGTTGGTTGTGATCTAATAAAGGAGTGAAAGGGGTACTACACCACTAAATAATAAATGGGGAAGAAATTTCAAAATTATTAGAAGTCCATATTAATGAGAATTTAAACCACAGAAGCAAAAACAACTTAGTTAAGCCACATTTACACTTATAATCATTACAAATCTTAGGGGGAAATAGATCAGTAAGTTGATATTTGTAATAATTTTCCAGGTAACTAATCTTTGAGACAGGAAGTCTTTATTGCTTAAAAACATGCTGTAAGAATAATATGTGGAGCTCACCCACAATCATCTTGTACACCTCTGTTTAAGGAGTTAGGCATTCTGACTATTGATCCACAGTGTATTTATTTCCTCATGAAGTTTATTGTAAATAATCAACTACAGCTGAAAATGAACAATGATGTACATAATTACAATACCTGATAATTAATTTATTGTGAAGGTATTTGTATTTTCTGTAATAAGAGGTAAATATTTCACTGTACTCTACCACTGTGTCACTGAATTTGTGTAGTATACTCATCTTTCATAAAGAAATTTTAATTCTCTTTGAGATCCAGGCACATTTCTTTATCTGAGTGATGGATTTTGCTTCTTTTGGAAAGTGACCAGCAAATTAGTGTTGCAAAATCTGTATGAAGTTGTTAAACTTATAAGATATTTCTATTCTTTCCACTCTGCACTTAAGACTGGTTGCTACCTGAATGAAGGAATAAAGAAAATCAAAAACATATTTTGTAACCAGTAATGAAGTGTAATAGAGCATATAAGTTCAAGGATCAGGTATAATTGGGTATGTTGCATATCTGCAATAACTAACATTTGAGAAACTGACCACACAGTACTTTAGTTAGCAAAATGTTTATATTTAAGATCTTGATGATACATTGATATGATTTACATGATTAAAAATTAAACATATGTGGTACCACACATTTTCAATAATTACGTATAATACAATATATCATAATGAAAAACACCACTTCAGCTGTATGAAAAATATTTTTTTTATAATCCAGCTAGTTTCATGGCATTAGAACCACATTTTCAAGGACACATCTGTATATAAAGTACAGCAAAATATATAGAGATTACTCTCAGGTTAAAATGTAGTTGAACTCTACATGAAAATTAATAATAAAATTATGTAGTCATGTTTATTTTATAAGTTAGTTCAAGTGACTACCAGGAGATGACCCAACATTCTCTGTCCAATTGTAATAAAAATGTTTATCAATCCAAGAAGTCGGTAGTTAAGTTAAAATGTGGCAGAATTCAGGGAATGTCATTCTGATAATAGAAGTCTGGAATAAAGAAAATGTGATTAACCGATGGACGTAAAAGGACAAAACAAACAATATGTGAAGGTGATGAAAACCTATATTAATCTGTTAGGGCAAAATAAATGTCAAAAACAGATC
Organism: Schistocerca nitens; assembly: GCF_023898315.1. Lineage (NCBI taxonomy): Eukaryota > Metazoa > Arthropoda > Insecta > Orthoptera > Acrididae > Schistocerca > Schistocerca nitens. The sequence continues at coordinate 799,383,899 of NC_064616.1, read as the reverse complement.
CTGTGTAATTGTATGACAGGTAACAAAGGTCAAGACCAGATAAAATGCTACTTACAAAATAGACCATTATCAAGATAAAAGAAGGACTGGGCAAAGCAAACATTAAAATAGTCTATAGACATACCAATGGCATAATATTTTCATGATGACTGGAACTGAGCTGAACTAAGTTTGATGCCAATGAAGAAAATGGGTGTGTGGCGCCGATGAGGTCAACACCAGTATCGATCTGAGAATCGTCTTTGAACTAAGCTAAACATTATCTTTGTGCAGTTCCGCCATCCTGTTCTTTGTAAGCCTTGCTTGTGTAAAGAGCTGAATAAATTAACTACTGCAAAATTGGAGTGTTGTTTGGTGTAACTGACCCGAACTTCCTCCTCACTGACGATCCCGAGTTGTAACATCTTCCGTTTTCGCTGTTTTACTGTGTCCACGGCCTCCGCATTGGTTATTTTCACGTGTATTACATCAACACAACATTCGAACAATGACTTTGGCCCAACACCTAACGCCTTATTTTTTGATCGACATGCATCGTGTTGCAGGCAATGTACACCCACCAGGACTGAAACACGATGCCTCTCACTCGACAATTACACCGATTTCGCCGGCTGTTTCCGAGCCTGCAACAATAAATGAGGTTAGGAGTGTGCATGACTCCGGCTATCAAATGCCTTTGTTCCCTCCACATGTGCCCTCCCTCATCGACTGTGCAGTTGCCTCTTATGGATCTCCGTGCAGTGATGGACCAATGCCGATTTCTGCAAATGCTTCGTTGGACAACCTACCACCGTCAGAACAACAATTTGCTGCCAGTAGCTGGTCTATGCCTATTCATATAACACCGAAGAAAGATGGGTCCTGGCGCATGTGCGGAGAGTACCATTCACTAAACGCACGAACAATTATGGACACCTACCCCATACCAAACATTGCTGACTTTACCAGTTCCCTCGCAGGTGCGACCACATTCTCTGTCATTGATTGCAAACGGGCCTGCCACCAGATCCCCATGGCTCCTGAAGACATCGAGAAGACAGCAATCACCACCCCAATTGGGTTATTTCAGTTTCGATTCATGCCCTTCGGTCTGAAAAACGCAACCCAGACCTGGCAACGCTTCATCAACAAAGTGCTATTCGACCTAAAATTCTGCTTTGCATATCTTGATGACATTCTTGTGTTCAGGTCCTCCATTGAGGACAACATTTGACATGTGCAAACTGTTATGAACACTCTCGTGGCAGCATGCATCGAGACCAACTGGGACAAATTGCAGCTACATCAACCTGCCGTCAATTTTCTTGGTTTTCAGGTCTCTGCCGACGGCAATTCACCGCCCCCTGAGAAAGTACAAACAATACTAAACCTAGCCAGACCTTCGTCATTCAAAGAGCTCTGGTGCTTTCTGGGGACGGTTAATTATTATCGCCGACATCTACCTCGGGCTGCGGAGATTCAGGCTCCACTGACAGATGCCTTGGTAGGCACTAAGACTTCTGGATCTCGGCACATTCCATGGACCCCTGCTATGACTGCCTCTTTCACTGCCTTCAAAAATCTTCTTGCCGAGGCCTGCACCATCGCGCATCCTCATCTCAATGTGCAGCTTTTCATCACCACAGACGGGAGCGATACTGCCATCGGCGCTGTCCTTAGCCAGACAGTCGATGGCCAAACTTTGCCTCTGCAGTTCTTCTCGCACAAGCTCACCAATGCACAACAGAAATATTCCGCGTTTGACAGGGAGTTGCTCGCAGTCTACGAAGCGATCAAGCATTTTAAGACTGACCTTGAGGGACGCCCTTTCTATGTTGTAACAGACCACAAACCCCTGGCTGCGGCCATTACAAACCCGCCAGCTGACCCACCTCCTCGCCACTTCAGATACATGGGCTTCATATCTCAGTTCACCACCAACGTCAGACACATAAAGGGTGCTGACAATATAGTTGCTGATTTCCTTTCACGAGTCGACGCCGTTCATTCACTGTTAGACCTCTCTGAACTGCCTAACCTCCAACCTGCCGACGAGGACACGCAAAAACTGATTTCAGACTCTACCTCCTCACTACACTTCGTCCGCACCACCTTCCCTGGCATTTCTGGTGAGATCTGGAGCGACGATGGTATGGGCACGTTATGCCCCCTCATCCCAACCATGATCCGTCGAGCTGTCTTCAACACACTGCATAATTTAGGCCACCCCAGTGTTTGTGTGTCCGCCCACCTCGTAGCACACTCCTGCGTCACGTGCCAACGCTGTGTAGTACACAAGCACACTTCACCCCCCCCCCTTGCGTGTCCAGCATATTCATATTGACATTGTCAGCCCTCTCCCCCCCTCTAACGGCTTTCGTTATATTCTCTCGTCTATCGACCAAACAACTCGCTGGGTCGAGGCTGTCCCCCTCCCCAATATCACAGCAGAAACTGTTGCTCGTCGAGTCATGGGTATCGTGTTTGGGATGTCCAGCTATCATCACGACTGACCAGGGCAGATAATTTGAGTCGGATTTGTAACATTTGCAGCATCCGGCGCATCCATACCACAGCATATCACCCGCAAAGTAACAGACTAGTTGAGCACTGGCATTGCACTTTCAAGGCAGCTCTTCGATGCCACGACTCTCTACAGACGGAGGCCCTTCCCCTTGTGCTACTCAGCATACATGCTATCTATAAAAAAGACCTCAAAGGTACAATAGTCGAGTTCGTATACGGCCAGAACATTGTTCTCCCTGGCAAACTTGTGAGCCCTTCCGCTTGTCTCCCTCAGTCTGACTTACCTTCCTTCGTGGACCGCATCAGACGCCACTTCATCAACCTCCACCTCCCAAGCCTGCCAGCCATTCCCACCCTAAGGTTCACGTCCCAAAATCTCTGGACAATTGCGAGTACGTCAAGCTCTGAGATGACACTGTCCGTGTTCCCCTCCAACCTCCATATACCGGCCAGTCTCGAGTTCTCCGACGCTCAGCCAACACCTATGACATCCAGATCAAAGATTCAGCTGTTACAGTCTCTCTCAACAGACTGCTCATGTCAAGCTCACTTCTACCCCCCTGCAGGCCATGACCACGCCACTCACTGTCGTGGCTCACGACGCTCCGACCACTTAACACTCGGTCGAGTGACTTCCAGCTCCAATCGTCGAGCTCTTCTCCGACCTCACCCTCTACTCCGGTCTCACGCACTCCGTCGAGTGATCACATGCTCCCCACGTCAAGCTTACCTACGATCACACCCTCGCCGCCGTGCCCTTCTCCGGTCCCTTCGACCTCTCCCCCGTCACCTGCCTCACCCTGTTGAGGTTTCTCACGCCCCTCCTCAGGTGCATTCACATAAGAATGTTTATAGCAAGAGGCGACATAGGAAGAAAATCATAAAATGTGACAGAGAAAGTTGAACCATCTTAACAAGTAATTTTAAAAGTGGGAGGTAGAAGAATCTTAGGTACAATAGTTGCTTTATTATCTAAACAGGGAAATGGAATACAATTATAAAATGAAATAAATTATGTACAAATTTATGATATATCTTTAGGCATATAAAATACATAAATGGTGATATATATGAACTTTATAATAATTAACAATTCTAGAGGTCACACATGAGTGTGATAAGTGGAGAATTGTAATTTTCAGGGAAGAAATCCAAATAACTCCATGTAATAATGGTTTGAAATAGGGAGTAGAATATATATATTAGGTTATTCTACTTATGCAGTCAAAGTTTGATAAAATGTTGCAATAGTACAACTCTAGTTTCCCATTGAGACTATGCAATGGGAGGCACCTTTTGCATCTCAATATTTTTATCTCTTCAAGAGTGTTGAGATTATGTTCCTTTCTTTCCTGATGAGGAATTTTTTAAATTAATTTGCAGATTTGTAATGGAGTGTCCTTCCTTGTGTAGATAATTCCTTGAGACTACTTGGAGTTAGATAGATTAAGATGTTCTTTAAATCTATTAAAGAGGATTCTACCTATTGGCCCAATGTATTTCATAGGGCAGTTGTTGCATGCAATGTGGTGTATCACAGTAGTGTTGTATTTTCTACTGGAAGAGTATTCTTTCTGTTGGTATTTCCTCCCTGTGTTACCTGTTATAAAAAAAGGCTGTTTCTCGTACTTGAGACCCAACTGCCTACACAATCTTACCAAAGTATTGGACACAGTGACAAGAAGCAGTGTTGTGCTTCTAAAATTCTGTGTTAACCAAACTGATTATGTTGTTAATTTTTTTTACATTAGATCTATTTAATTTTCTCAAAATTCTCTAATTACTGTTGTCGATGAAGTTGTCAGAAAAAGTAATGTACTGAATCATCTATTCTAGCTTCCTTGGAAAGGGGTACACTGCTTTTTTGGCATAGTAAATTGAATATTATTAAGTTAACTCTTTATTTTATGTACAGAATTGCAACTTTACTACCCCTGTACAGCAACATTATATCAGATACATATCTACACCACAGAATGATTCTAATGGCTTCAGTTTGAATTTGTGCAATTACATCATATTCTAATATGAACATAAATATTTTTGACAGTCAGTATGAGAGTGGCGAAACAATTACTAGCACATTTTTGAATAAAATATATAGTATTAAATGTATAGTCCAAAAGTAAAATAACTATATACTAGAACAGTGTCAAATAATAAAAGAGCTTTATTTATTTCATTTAATCTGAAGCTCTCCTGGAGTATATGCTGCTTTCAAGGTTCTCAGGTGTACTAGCAAATCCAATCTTTAAAGATCCATGACATTTCAGCGAACAACTGATCCATCATTCAGTGTTTATTCCCACCAGGTCAGGTGTTAATGTCTTGCTGGCCCTGCACCGAGTTTCACAGTGGGGGCCTGCAGCTGCAGTGGTGAAGGAGAGAGTATCAGTTGTCTTCCAGCCATCATCTATCTCACTTCTAATGATCAGATGTCACACTCTGCTTTCATGGACCTTACTATTTGCTCCCAGGTCTTGCTCAGTAGGAAGCCCATGTCCCCATTGATTAACTTATCGGTCACAAGGATTCCAATTGCTTCTTTTAAAATGAAGTCACAAAATTTATCTGAGCTGGCCAGGACCTTTAATTGCTAGTTATTCATTTTATGCCCACTTTCAATTCTGCGTCTTGCTGTTGTAGACTTGTAGGGCTGTAGTAAGTGGGTATGGTGCTCATGCTCCAATCAGTGATCTCCGATTGTGGCGATTATTTGTCCAATGTAAGTTTTTCCACATTCACACGGGACTTGGTACATCCCCACTTTTTTTAGATGCATGTCATTTTTTATTGCCCCTAATTAAAATACTATTCTGCCTAGTAGGCAAAAAATTAGCAACATTTAATAGATTTATGGTAGTCTACCAACTTCTGATGATACATTGCAAGTAAACAATATGAAAGCAGTATTCTTATCATCTTCCACATTTTTGGCCTCCATGTCATTCCTGGGTCTCTCATGTTGCAGGGCCATCCAAATTGGTTGTTGCTGTATCTGTTCCTGTGGAAGACAGATTCCAGGTGCAGCAGCTCTACTATCAACTTTGTTCACCTGAAATAGATTATGCCCTGTATACTAGAGTGTTGAGCATGTTGTTCTTCTGCAAAGGATAGTGGCAGCTGGAGGGATGGAGATATAAATCCGTACACATTGCCATATGATGTACACTGTGGCTGAGTGAGCTGTTGGGTCTACACTGAACTAGGATGTCGAGAAAAGGAAATTTGCCATCTTTTTCTATTTCCATGGTAAACTGGATCTTTTCATGAGTGGAATTCAGATTACTAAGAACTTCTGTAGTTTTTTGGATCCATGTGGCCAGATGACAGAAATGTCGTCGACTTACCAAAAGAATTAAATATGTTTTAGTTCAGCAGTTTGCAGTGTTCTGTCCACAAAGTGTTCCATGAACAGATTTACTACAACTTGCGAGAGAGGGCTGCCCATGGCTATGCTATGAGTACGGTCATAATATTGTCCATTGAAAATAAAATGTTTCTATGTCAGAATGTGTCTATAAAGGTGTATCAGCTTCAGGCTGAAATCTTGTAGGATAGTTTGACAGAGTCTCACAAGGAGACTCAAGTGAAAAGGGAGACAACATCAAAGCTGAACATAATGTCAGACTCCTGCAGCCTGCTGCAGTAAACTGACGAAATAACCAGAGTTTCACCCTGAGGGCCCAACAGATGAGTTAAATGCTTCATCAGGGGATACGTTGATGCCCCCTTGTTGCTCACTATTGGTCAAATACCTTCTTTGTGGCTCGTTGGCATGCCATACAACCAAGGTGGTACAGTACTGCACTGGCAAAGTGATTTGGTGACATCATCATCGAGTGACTCTTCCTTTAATACAGGAGAGGTGTTTTTATGCACTTTCTTGATTGGATCTGCTGTTATTTTCCGGTTCATTGGACGTCCAGAAGCTCTACCATTTCCACTTGTAGTCCTTATTGAAAGTCTTGCCCTTATCAGGTGGAAGGACAACGATTTATTTGTCTTCTCTGAGTGTACAAAGTGCTGTCCTTCCTGCTTTGAAGATGTTGCCTCGTGGTGGGGCTGAGTTGATGATAATTCGGTAAGTTTCCCGACGAATTTCCTCTCCATCATACACTATGTGATCAAAAGTATCTGAACACCGGGCTGAAAATGACTTACAAGTTCGTGGCACGCTCCATCGGTAATGCTGGAATTCAATATGGTGTTGGCACACCCTTGGCCTTGATGACAGCTTCCGCTCTCACAGGGACATGTTCGGTCAGGTGCTGGAAGGTTTCTTGGGGAATGGCAGCCCATTCTTCACAGAGTGCTGCACTGGGGAGAGGTATTGATGTCAGTCAGTGAGGTCTGGCACGAAGTCGGTGTTCAAAATCATTACAAAAGCGTTCTATAGGATTCAGGTCAGGACTCTGTGCAAGCCAGTCCATTACAGGGATGTTATTGTAGTGTAACCACTCCACCACAGTCTGTGCATTATGAACAAGTGCTCATTCACGTTGAAAAATGCAATTGCCATCCCCAAAATGCTCTTCAACAATGGGAAGCAAGAAGACGCTTAAAACATCAATGTAGGCCTGTGTTGTGATAGTGCCACGCAAAGCAACAAGGGTTGCAAGCCCCCTCCACAAAAAATACAACCACATCATAACACCACTGACTCCAAATTTTACTGTTGGCACTACAGACACTGGTAGATGACGTTCAACGGGCATTCACCATACCCACACACTGCCATCGGATCGCCACATTGTGTACCATGGTTAGTCACTCCACACAACGTTTTTCCACTACTCAGTCAACCAATGTGAACACTCCTTACACCAAGTGAGGCGTCGTTTGGCATTTACCAGCATGATGTGTGGCTTATGAGCACCCGCCTGACCATTGAATGCAAGTTTTCTCACCTCCCGCCTGTCATAGTACTTGCAGTGGATCCTGATGCAGTTCAGAATTCCTGTGTGATGGTCTGCAAAGATGTCTGCCTATTATACATTACGCCCCTTCTCAACTGTCGGCAGTGTGTCAGTCAACAGACGAGGTCAGCCTGTACGCTTCTGTGCTGTACATATCCCTTCACATTTCCACTTCACTATCACATCAGAAACAGTGGACCTAGGGATGTTTAGGAGTGTGGAAATCTCACATACAGATGTATGACAAAAGTGACACCCAATCACCTGACCACATTCAAAGTGCGTGAGTTCCGTGGAGTGCCCCATTATGCTCTCTCACGATGTCTAATGACTACTGAGGTCGTTGATATGGAGTACCTGGCAGTAGGGGGCAGTATAATGCACCTAATATGAAAAATGAAAAAAGGATGTTTTTGGGGGTGTCCGGATACTTTTAATCACATAGAGTAGCTTGGTACTCCTCAGATAGTCTGTTCCAGAGCTCTGACATTCTCAGCTCTTAATAGATGTAAGTGTCAGTGCAAAGTTCTGCCCGTTTTGCCCTTTCACCAGTACTGCTGTTGTTGTGTCGTCCAGTGGTTTTTCCATAAAACTGATAATGTTGCGTCTGTTGACTAAATCTTCTTGCTATTGTTTAGCTAGAAGAGTTAATTTGGCCATTTGTCTCTGTTGATTACTTGTATGTCCAGTCCAACTGGGTCCAGGTGATTCAGTTGAGTCGTTCACCTGAATCTGCAAAGAGTATAGAAGATGTCCACAGATGAAGCATTAACAGCTCTCTGGAGATAACATCGAGCTGTCGTTAAGTGAACGAATCCTTGTCCTGAACAGGGACAGGCTGGCTCTTCGTATGATGCAGTTAGCTGCAAGAGTGCTAATGTGATGCACCACTTTGGTGAAGGCAGGTATGACACCATCAGCCTGACATGTTAATAAAAAGGCGAGGAAGATTAGCGGCCAGCATCTCTGAATTTGGAGCTTGTTCTCCTTTGTCACACGTTCATACATATCCTCCCAGTAGATGTGGGTAGTATGCGATCTGAGGCTTTCTCACCATAAATGCTGCTTCCAAGGTTCTTGGGTGTACTGCCAGAGGTTCACAATATTTTCCCGAGTAAGCATTCCACCATCAGATGGTGCCGACGGAATGATGTGTCTGCTGCGTGGTATTTATGCCTGCCTGGCCAGATACACAGACCCTTGTCGTGCACGACACGACGGCGTGGGATGGCGGTGATGAGGGAGGGGGGGAGGGGGGGGGGGAATCTGCGTGAGGAGATAGATTCTCAGTTGCCTTCTGTCAACCAGCCCTGACGCATCTCGTGTCCAGATTTCACGTTCTGCTTTGCTGTAGTTTAGTATTCACTCCCATGCCTTGCTCAGTTGAACCTGTGTCCCTGTAGATTAGATTAGATTAGATTAATACTAGTTCCGTGGATCATGAATACGATATTTCGTAATGATGTGGAACGAGTCAAATTTTCCAATACATGACATAATTAAGTTAATTTAACAACATACTTAAGTTAATATAACAACTTTTTATTTTTTGTTTTTTTAATTTTCTTTTTATAATTTTTTGTTTGGTTTTTTTCTTTTTTTCTTAATTTATATCTAAAAATTCCTCTATGGAGTAGAAGGAGTTGTCATTCAGAAATTCTTTTAATTTCTTCTTAAATACTTGTTGGTTATCTGTCAGACTTTTGATACTATTTGGTAAGTGACCAAAGACTTTAGTGGCAGTATAATTCACCCCTTTCTGTGCCAAAGTTAGATTTAATCTTGAATAGTGAAGATCATCCTTTCTCCTAGTATTGTAGTTATGCACACTGCTATTACTTTTGAATTGGGTTTGGTTGTTAATAACAAATTTCATAAGAGAGTATATATACTGAGAAGCTACTTTGAATATCCCTAGATCCTTAAATAAATGTCTGCAGGATGATCTTGGGTGGACTCCAGCTATTATTCTGATTACACGCATTTGTGCAATAAATACTTTATTCCTCAGTGATGAACTACCCCAAATATATACCAACAAAGCAAGCAATGAGTGAAAATCGGCGTAGTAAGCTAATTTACTAAGATGTTTATAACCAAAATTTGCAATGACCCTTAGTGCATAAGTAGCTGAACTCAAACGTTTCAGCAGATCATCAATGTGTTTCTTCCAATTTAATCTCTCATCAGTGGACACACCTAAAAATTTTGAATATTCTACCTTAGCTATATGCTTCTGATTAAGGTCTATATTTATTAATGGCGTCATACCATTTACTGTACGGAACTGTATGTACTGTGTCTTATCAAAATTCAGTGAGAGTCCGTTTACAAGGAACCACTTAGTAATTTTATGAAAGACATTATTGACAATTTCATCAGTTAATTCTTTTGCCAGGTGTGATTACTATACTTGTATAATCAGCAAAGAGAACTAACTTTGCCTCTTCATGAATATAGAATGGCAAGTCATTAATATATATTAAGAACATGATTATTCAGTAGTTCACACGTAAGTGCCTGGCTGAGGGTTCTTCGAATGACCTTCTGACTGTTTCTCTACTGTTCCATCTCTAACAGCGTGTGAAAAAATATGAAAACTTAAATCTTTCCGTAAGAGCTCTGATTTGTCTTATGTTATTATGATGATCAATTTTCACTATGTAAGTTTGCGACCAAAGAATATTTTCACATCTAGAGGAGAAAGTTGGTGACTGAAATTTTGTGAAAAGGTCTCGCAGCAATGAAAAACGCCTTTGTTTCAGTAATTGCCATCCCAACACGCTTATCACATCCATGACACTCTTTCCCCTCTTTTGCAATAGTACAAAACGAGCTGCCCTTCGACAACAAGACACTGTGCAAGCTGGTGGTGGTTCCATAATGGTGTGGACTGTGCTTATATGGTGTGACCTTTCTCCTCTGGTCCACCTGAACTGATCATTGACGGGAAATGGTTATGTTCGGCTACTTGGAGACCATATTCAGCCACTCATGGACTTCCTGTTCCCAAGTAACGATATAATTTTTATGGATGACCATGCACCATATCACTAGTCCGCAGTTCTTCGTGACTGGTTTGAAGAACATTCTGAGCAATTCGAGCGAATGATTTGATCACACAGATCGCCCACCATGAATCCCATCAAACATTAAAGACACGTAATCGAGAGGTCAGTTTGTAAACAAAATCTTGCACTGCCAACACTTTCACAATTATGGAGGGCTATAGAGGGAGCATGGCTCAATATATCTGCAAGGGACTTCCAACGACTTGTTGAGTCCATGTCACGTCCATTTGCAGCACCACGCACTGCAAAATGAGGTCTGACACGATATCAGACGGTATCCCATGACTTTTGTCATCTCTGTCTACACTGAAGAAAACAGTGGCCTTAATGGAGGACACTACAAATCGCGAGTGTGTTAACGCTTCAAATACAATATAATGAGTGAAAAATATGTGTAATATACATATGTCGCGGTTTTTATAGCGCTCCTACGTGTATTGTGCGTCACAAAAATAGAGGAAGTAGAAACAATTAAACACAGTGAACAGTTAAACATAGTGAAACGAACCAAGATAGCAAGTGCTTAGCGAAATAATGCTGTGAATATAGTCAAATTTGCGAAAATAAGCGAGAGAAGAATCACGTCTACAGGTGTAATTTTTGCTGTTACAGGGGAGTTTGTTACGATATCAAGATAGTGAAATTTGTATCAACTGTGGACACAGTGTATATATAAATCAGTGCATGTATTAGTGAAAACCTTTCAAATAAATGTGTATGGTGGTACAATTCTGAACTATATGTTTAAAGTGCACAAAAGAAATTATAATGAAGACACAGCAGTAGGGGAGACTGGGTACAGTTGAAACGATTTGGCTTTTATCGTTCATATTATTGTTGTTTATAAACCAATCTACAATAATGATATGTCAAATGCAAGAGCGCGGTTCTACCTACAAAATGGCTATAACACTTTTCTTTCTGGAAAGCATATTTTACATTATACAAATTAAAAAAAGAAAATATCCGTTTTGTTTCAACTGTCCCCATACCAGGGGCGGTTGAAACAGTTACTGGGGTCAGTTGAAACCCATACAAATAACACAAAATATAGACTAATATTGCAACTTGTTTTATTTAAAAGTAGGCTAATGCTAGTTATATGCACAATTATGGCACTATATGATAAAATTAATCAGTCTTCAAGGTTTTAATACCTATAAAGACATTTCCAAATAACATTTGACAAGTAATGAACATTACAAAAAAACTAAAAGGAAACATTTCTTCAAACAAATAAACTTACAGAATAAAATTTTTGCTTGGGGTCAATCTGAATATTCAGAGTCACAGTTGTGGCAAATGTAGCTAAGTCCACCTTCTGTGCATTCTTCGTGAGCCCACTGTTTACAAGTAATACACTGAATCCACTTTTCTCTGGGTCTGCTCTCTGAATATGGCGATAATCAAACAATACAGTAGCAGTCTTCCTCTTCTGATGACATTTCGTGCTGAGTATTATTTTTTCTTCGTTTTGAAATTTTTTTTTTCCTTTTCTTCCATCCAATCCTTTCTTCACTTGCATAGCTTTTCTCCATTTCTATCTTGCTTCATGTTCTATTCTTATCTCCTCTCTCTCTGGGGTGTCAGTGTAAATTGTTGACTTTCTAGTTTTTTACCCTTTCGGCCTATTACATTTCCTCGGGGGTGCTTTCGGTAAAGGCCATACTGCTTCCGGTGTAAATATAATAGCATCATTAGAAATTGCTTGTGTGCTTGTAGAGGGTCTTGGTGAAGCTTCCTCATTGATAGGTCTAATGCTGCTGCACAGTATAGGTGTTTTAGGTCTATTCGAAGTTTCTTGACATTCATCAACGTTTTCTTGCTGGGTTGATGGAACTGGTGAGCTACTAATAGCATGTTGTTGAACTGTTGTCTCTGATACTAGGCCTAGTTCCTCAGTTAAAAGAGAAGGCGACAGGCCTAATGGTGGAGTTTTATCTTCAGGTGTATTTTCATGAATTACAGCAACAATTGCAGACTCAGCTGTATTTTCAGGATTGGGTTACCCGTTACAAATGCAGGAGAAAAATCTAGCTCACTAAACAGCTGCCAGTTATATGGGTAAATTCCGGTTTTGCGAAAGCCGGCTTCAATGTTGGAAGATGTCACAGCGAGGGGCATAGCAGATGCTACAATCCCCGAAATGTTGTAGATTGACATTGTTTTTCCTGGATGGTTTCGCATCCACGCATCACAGGTCGAGTTTACAGCCTTCTTGAAAGGGCCATATGCAGATCGATCGAGTGGCTGGAGATTGTGAGAACAATGGGGAGGGAAAGACAGTAAGACAATGCCATTGTTCTTGCAAAAATCCAGTGCCTTAACTTGAATGTGTGAGGAGTGGTTATCAAGTATGAGTAACACTTTATGAGACAGAGACACATTCGCGTGCATCTTGAAGTGTTCCAGGAAATTTATATATGATTCATCCTGCATCCAACCAGAGGGATTTGCAGTTTCAGGAGACCCTACTGGCCCACCCCTAACAAAATGGTCTTGGTAACACACTCGTGGAAAAACGAAGAATGGAGAAATAACATGCCAGTGGCGTTTGCTACAAATGTTACTGTCACTAAACTACCCCTTTCAACTGAAGTTACTGAACCTACTTGACGAGCACTGCGTCTGGCTACAACTCTGTCTGGTTTTTCAACAGTGGTTATACCTGTTTCATCAGTGTTATATATGTCTTGGGGTTCAAAGTTATGACGGTCCATGACAATGGCCAAATTGTCATAGAAGGCATCGACGTTAGTTTTATTAAAGCTAGTCGCCCTTGATAGGCTTGTAGCTTGCACAGCGCGTACAGACAGTTCAGGGTTTCTTCTCATCAACATCCGAAATCATTCCTCACCAGCCATTTCGTTGTCATCCCAAGTTGGAGGTCGTGATAAATTATACTTAATTGTTAGTTCGTAAGCCAATTTTCTCACCTCTTTTTTAGACAGACCAAAATATATATCAGCACATCGCATCAAATATTTTGGTAGCTCTTGTTCTTGTTCTTCTTTAAAAACTTTGTTGGGCGCTCTGTATCCCATACCTTCATCGTCCTGGCCAGTCGCATCTCGCTTTCGTATGTACTGGAGTAGACAACAGTGGTTTATTCCATGCTTGTCCGCTGCTTTACGTAGTGAGTTTCCTGCTTTCACTTCTTCATGTGCATCCTTATACTTCGACAAATCAACCTGCCCTCTGGACGTCTTCCTCACCCTAACCCTCGGCATCTACAAAACAAAACGAAATAATATATTTACTGTTTCAACCATACCCACAAAATTGATTCAACTGTCCCCAACCCCACCTTTGAAACAAGAGAGTTTACAGGAACGGTAGTAATAATAATGCATTAAAACTAGTCATTATACCGGATTCTACAAGATTCATTAAAGGCACAAACACACCCTCAGTACTTTGACTTAAATAAAATACACAATATTAGCATAAAAGCCAGAAGAAAAATACTTACTTTTCTGTGTAGAAAAACAATACGGCCTTCTGTACGTGACGACAATGCATGGGGAGCAGCGCAACACTGAGATTCGTTTTCGTAATTGTCGTCCGCTCTTTTGTTCCATTAGGCCCCCCACTCCCTGAGTAACAGTTCCAGAGATATTAGATTTGTTTCAACCGTCCTGTCTTTCAACTGTACCCAGTCTCCCCTACCAGTATTCCAGGCATGTTTAGGAAACTCTAATAAAAAAAAATTATTTGCGAAGCATGGTACAGGAAAGTAAACAACTATCGCCATGATGCACGACATGTAAATTGTAAAGCACAAGGCACAGAACGAAATCAACGGCTCGAAACTAAACAAAAAGACAATAAAATGGTACAAGGAAATACTTAGGACGAAATTGAACGAATGAGAGACGAAATTGGCTAGTGGATGCTCTAATTGTACATCCCACTGACAGTTTGAAGGCTCTAAAAGAACTGTATGAGTGCGACAAACAGTTGGTCGATTCGTTCAGATGTCCGAAAATGTAGACCAAATTTACAAAAGGAAAAACAAAACAGCGACATTGCTGAATGTTCCGATAATTGTGTTACATCACACGTCTCAGTAAAAGTAAATATAGCACAAACAGAAATGCAATTAGCAGGGAAAGGAACCAGGAATCAATGTAATACTGCTATGCCTGAAACTCAAGTTCTTGACTGACAAAAACGGCAGAAACAGTGCAATCCTGTTAAATGAATTATCACAAGAAATGCTCTCTGTAACGTCCTTTGTTAAACCACGTTACTAGAGACGTTACTAGAGACTTTCAAAGCAGACTCAAACACCTAGCAAAAGAAGACACTCTACTAGACTGTGCTGGATCAAATGACAGCAGAAACTGGAAGACAGCCTGTAATTTCAGAAATGCTGTAGAAGAGTTAATCAGGAATACGTTACACACAAGGGTGATACTGTGTACAATTCCACACCAGCAATATAGGGTACAGACAAACTATGTCACATATCAGCTGAAGAAGTAGGCTACGGAACATTGTAAAAACCTGTGAACAATTCGATCACGTCACAGTACAACTGGATGTAAACAGATTCCTAAGAAGACAAGATTTCCCATGGCAAGGATTGCATATAAACAAAAGATCAAGAAAGAAACTACCTTATGCAGAGAATTAAAGTATGCATTAACAACCAAAAAGCAGACCATAGTCATGGGAAACAACATAGCAGTAACCATCATGCGAGAAGTAGAAAAATTCATCTATAGAATCAAAATACCAGGAAGATGGAAAACTGGACCATCACATTCCTACAATGAGATTGAGCACACTGAACCAAGAAAAATAGGAACAGATGCAGCATTAACAGCAGTATTGGAACAAGCAAAGTCATCATCATCCCAGGCAACAGCAGAACCACAACCACCATTGGCAACAGCAGCAGGGCTACAGTCACCAGTGGCAGCTGCATCCCCAGAATCATTATCATCAGAAACACAGGCAACAAGAAAAGAATCAACACCAATAACGGAAAATGTAACATCAACACTGGCAGAAATAATAGGAGCCACTCAGCTCCTTAACAAGACAAGAATTTCACCATAATGCCATCTGAAGGAGCAGTCAACATTGGAAAACCCATCAAATGGTCATATACTGAGTAAGAGGAAAGCAGCAGTTCCATCCCATCTCAATGATTTTTTGCAGAAGGGTTAGAGGGAAACCACAGTATGATAAGTACAAGTGTAATGTTCTTACATATTAATATTGCACATCTCTTAAGAAGAAACTTAATGAACTTCAGTATTGGCTGGAAAACTTAAACTGCACTGTGATTTTAATAAATGAACACTGGCTTAGCAATGAGGAACTAAAATTAAGTGTACCATTTGGATATGAATTGGCAACCAGCTACTGTAGAACAAGTATTAAACATGGTGGTGTATCTGTATATGTTAAAAATAGTGTGGACCTAATCTATGAAGTTATAGATGTAAGTGGACTGTGCATAGAAGCAAAATTTGAAGCTGCAGCCACAATGTTTCCAAACCAGGAAACTATAATAACTTCAGTATACTGCCTCCCAAAACACAATGAAGATCTGTTTGTGGAGCTTCTGGAGAGATTGATAACTTGCTACTCAAATACAAAAATTACAGGATACTAATATTAGGTGATATCAATATAGGCATTAAGTTAAAGAATAGAAAGGTTGATCACTTGCTAAATACATTAAGATCCCTTAACTTCAGTTGTGTAAATGACAAACCCACGAGACAGGAAGCATGTCTAGATAACATAATTTGTAATTTTCATCTAAGCAAAACAGAATTCAACACAATCAAGCTAGGCATTTCAGATCATGAAGGACTATGGCTCTGACAAAACTCTTAACAGAAAAGCAAATGACACTCCCGCAGGCTGTTGAAAAATTGTAAGACCAATGAACGAATCTACGTTAAACATGTTGATAAGTAAATTGAATTTAATAAAATGGGATAAAATGATAACCACTGCAGGTGCCAATGAATATACCAACAAATTTCTAGAACTGTTAACTGAAAATTTTAAAGCATGTTGTCCTAAATGCTGCAATAAACTATCAAACCAAAATCGTTACACTAAACCACAAAATCTAAAAAGCTGGTACATCTCACATCTAAGTAGAATAAGAATCATAATGCTACTCTATCATGATAGGTCCACGCACAATAATGCTGACAAGTGCATAAATGCAAAGCTGCATGGGAAATTATCAGTACAGAAACTAACTGTGATGATAAAGTATACCAGACACCAATTCCACCTGATATTCTAAATGTGCATTTTGTCAGTCCTCAATTAGATAACAGCATAATGGAAAATGTGAATAAGGCAGAGTCACTGCTGCCAGAAATGAACACTAAGCTGACAGACAGCTTTCACTGGAGAAGATGGTCAATGAATCAATAGCTAAGCTCAGTAATTCTAGTGCAGAGGATTATTATGTCCTTCAAATTATGTTATTAAATATATCAGAAATAAAATTGTAACGCCACTGACTAAACTAAACAACAAAATTTTAAATGAAGGTAATTATCCCAGAATGTTTAAAAATATCTGTAGTTAAGCCAGTATACAAGAAAGGAGATATAGCATCACCAGATAAGTATCTACCGATACCACTTATACCCATAATATAAAAATAACCTAATGCTGCATGCATAAACAGATGAGTCAATATTTTGAACATAATGATATACTCACTTCCTCACACTATGGTTTCAGATCCAGCCTTTCTACAGTCAAAGCATTGATGCCAAATGCAGACATACTTGGACAATAGAAAACAGTTAGTTAACGTCAGAATGTCTCCCAGTTGTAAAAGGAGTACCTCAAGGATATGTTCTTGGACCTTTCCTTTCCATTATTTATATAAATGATTTACCTGTAGTTGTATCATGTGATGCAGTGCTGTATGCTGATGAAACAACACTCATCACATATGATACAAATCTTGAAAATGTGCAACAAAGCATGGCAATAGCAACTGAGAGGTACACTATTTGGTTTGAGGCAAATGTACTGCAGAAGAATGATCATAAAACTGAAGCTATTGTATTCAATCCGAATGCCCCCAGTCATTACAACAAAACAGTAAAATCATTAGGATTTCATACAGATCAAAAGTTCAGCTCGGATACCCAAACAGGGAAGATATGTGGCAAATTGGAACGTGCCATTTATCTGCTGTACAAGCTGAGGAGCAGTGTCAGTAAAGAAATTGTTACATGCATATTTTGCATTCTTCCATTCGCACCTAAGTTATGGAATAATATTATGGGGCAATTCTGTACGCTCAAAATTAGTGTTTAAATGGCAAAAGGAAGCCATAAGGTGCATAGCAGGACTTACCCGCTTTCCTTATGAGAATGAACTATAAATTAACTGCAAACTATACATATGCCACACTGTGCAACTATTTTATTACTGTTTCATGTACTTATTGTTAATTATCTGTTTGATTATATATTTGTCATTCAGTGAACTATGTAGTTCATTTATCTTGCAATTGATCTGTAGGAAACTTCTTGGTGTTACTGACATTTGGACAAATATGTATTGTATCCATCTCGTATTATTACATTGTAGTTAATAACATTTGCCATGTCAAAGTTTATACTATTATTATTGTTATTATTATTGTATTAACACTGACAACACCAATTGCATGTAAATATGCTCAACAATGGAATAAAACATTTGTATTTGTATTTATTTGTATTACTTGACATTTGTACAAAAAACAACACTAGAGAATCATTACACTATGGGATCCAAAATATACCATATGATGCACTTCATATTTAACATCCACATAGATACTAACTTAAGGCACATGCTGCCAGCTCTAGTGTGAATAGGCAGACAACACTTCGTGTGCTAGTACAGTATACCACCAACTCGTACACCATAGTGTGTATGTCATAAACGGAGTATGACCTCACTGACCAGGTATCTGTGCATACAGCAAGACCTTTACTTACAGGCGAAACAAACAGGTCACCATAGAATGGTCTCGATCATAACAAGCAGCATACTGGGTACATAAGTACACTGCCATACATGTCATATTCATTAAAATTTACAGCTACAAAAAATTATGGAGCCAGCTTTTAGTACAGTTACAAAAGGCTTTTACAATTTTTATAAATTCTTCTAAATAAAATAAAATTTTTATACAATAAAAAAAATATAAAAAATTATTTAATAAATAATATAAATAATAAAAAATTTTTTTTATAAATATTTCTGTTTTTAAAAAAAATATTTCACAAATTTTCCAGAAACTTTTAAAAATTACAGAAATTTTAAACAAACTTGTTTGGAAATTGGGTCCTACAGATATACAGAAAAAGCTTATCTACTTCCTATTACTGATATAATGGGAGACAGAGATAAACTCTCTTTGTAAGAGGTGGAAGAGGGCACCATATGTAGGTAGTGAACTATGTACCTCTAAAGGTAAATGGAAAATAAATGTAGAAAAGTGTATAAAATGCGTTAATTATGCTGTATATTGTGACGATAATTGTATTTCATGCTAGCTGGCCGATGTGGCCGAGCGGTTCTAGGCGCTTCAGTCCGGAACTGCGCTGCTGCTACGGTCGCAGGTTCGAATCCTGCCTCGGGCATGGCTGTTTGTGATGTTCTTAGGTTAGTTAAGTTTAAATAGTCCTAGGTCTAGGGGACTGATGACCTCACATGTTAAGTCCCATAGTGCTTAGAGCGATTTGAACCATTTTTTTGTACTTCATGCTTCATTGTATCAAAAGTTACTGAAAATATTGGTGCAGAAGCAAACAGAAAAGCGAATTACTTGTGTGATGCAAGCACATCTTCACATGAGTACAACAGCCATGTAAGGTCTGAAAATTTAACCCTTTCACTGCTCCAGACGTAGATATACGATAATCGTTTCAGTGCTCCAGACGTATATATACTATTTGCTATAAAAAAATACTTACAGCGGTTCCTTGCTACAGTCGTATAGTTACGTATAACGTCGACAATCGGGCCAGCGAGTCGGATGTAATTGTTGCCCAAGTATGCAGTTTAATTGTTGGAAACTAGGAAATACCTGAACGACTATTGAATGCTGAATTCTCTTTATGCTGAGTTCATTCGTATCGATATATTACCTAGGTTGTGTGCGGCCGTTTCCGCGTTACCGAATAAAATGACGCGACGTTACCGTCCGTTTACAGACGATGAGCTGCTGAGTATTCTAAACCAAAGTAATGACGAGAACATCATCATGCCCAATCCAGCTGATTATGGGTGGACAGATAATGACGACGAGGAGCTGGCAGATAAGTCTGTCACCAGAAATATAAAAAATATTTAAGAACCAACAAACGTTGAACCAGTAAATGCAGATCCAGATTTTGATGTTATCGTCGATTTTTTCTCCGATTCCGAAGAAGAGCCTGAGCGTATGCCTGAAAAATCTCCTAAGAGACACAAAACAGTTGATTTTAGATGGAAAGACTCTTATTTGGACCCTAAAGTGTATAATTTCGATAACAGTGGTTCCAGTTGCAAAATCGTCAATTTAGATGATTTATGTACTGTATACGACTGCTTCCAAGTTTTTTTTTTAGCCAAGAAATTGTGAGCTACATAGCTGAGGAACGTAATTTACACTCCTGGAAATGGAAAAAAGAACACATTGACACCGGTGTGTCAGACCCACCATACTTGCTCCGGACACTGCGAGAGGGCTGTACAAGCAATGATCACACGCACGGCACAGCGGACACACCAGGAACCGCGGTGTTGGCCGTCGAATGGCGCTAGCTGCGCAGCATTTGTTCACCGCCGCCGTCAGTGTCAGCCAGTTTGCCGTGGCATACGGAGCTCCATCGCAGTCTTTAACACTGGTAGCATGCCGCGACAGCGTGGACGTGAACCATATGTGCAGTTGACGGACTTTGAGCGAGGGCGTATAGTGGGCATGCGGGAGGCCAGGTGGACGTACCGCCGAATTGCTCAACACGTGGGGCGTGAGGTCTCCACAGTACATCGATGTTGTCGCCAGTGGTCGGCGGAAGGTGCACGTGCCCGTCGACCTGGGACCGGACCGCAGCGACGCACGGATGCACGCCAAGACCGTAGGATCCTACGCAGTGCCGTAGGGGACCGCACCGCCACTTCCCAGCAATTTAGGGACACTGTTGCTCCTGGGGTATCGGCGAGGACCATTCGCAACCGTCTCCATGAAGCTGGGCTACGGTCCCGCACACCGTTAGGCCGTCTTCCGCTCACGCCCCAACATCGTGCAGCCCGCCTCCAGTGGTGTCGCGACAGGCGTGAATGGAGGGACGAATGGAGACGTGTCGTCTTCAGCGATGAGAGTCGCTTCTGCCTTGGTGCCAATGATGGTCGTATGCGTGTTTGGCGCCGTGCAGGTGAGCGCCACAATCAGGACTGCATACGACCGAGGCACACAGGGCCAACACCCGGCATCATGGTGTGGGGAGCGATCCCCTACACTGGCCGTACACCACTGGTGATCGTCGAGGGGACACTGAATAGTGCACGGTACATCCAAACCGTCATCGAACCCATCGTTCTACCATTCCTAGACCGGCAAGGGAACTTGCTGTTCCAACAGGACAATGCACGTCCGCATGTATCTCGTGCCACCCAACGTGCTCTAGAAGGTGTAAGTCAACTACCCTGGCCAGCAAGATCTCCGGATCTGTCCCCCATTGAGCATGTTTGGGACTGGATGAAGCGTCGTCTCACGCGGTCTGCACGTCCAGCACGAACGCTGGTCCAACTGAGGCGCCAGGTGGAAATGGCATGGCACGCCGTTCCACAGGACTACATCCAGCATCTCTACGATCGTCTCCATGGGAGAATAGCAGCCTGCATTGCTGCGAAAGGTGGATATACACTGTACTAGTGCCGACATTGTGCATGCTCTGTTGCCTGTGTCTATGTGCCTGTGGTTCTGTCAGTGTGATCATGTGATGTATCTGACCCCAGGAATGTGTCAATAAAGTTTCCCCTTCCTGGGACAATGAATTCACGGTGTTCTTATTTCAATTTCCAGGAGTGTATGTAGACTAGCAACTAATGAGCAATATGAATCAGTTGCTAAATACTTCAAAAATGTTACTATAGTGAATATAAGCGATATTGGCTGCCAATTTCACACGACTCATGGAGTGCATCTAAATGGCGTGTGCGAACGACTTGTAGCAAATAAAGTGCTGAGTGAAATAGGAAATAAGCCTCAAGAGGTAATCACCCAGTCAATATCGTTAGAGGAACATGAGAAATCTGTTTCTAAGACCTTTTTAGGCTAGACGTTGAGACTGGTGATAATTCGAGATGTAATAATTTACCAAACACTTCGAGTTTATGGGGAGATGCTAAGCTATCGAAGCGTAGCCATGAACCAAGAAACACCAGTTGCAGTAAACATTGTGTTGTTCCACTAAAACATCAATGGTCTCAAAAACAAACTGGAGCTTCTAAATTTCGGTATTATTGACGCTTAATCTATAAACCACGCACAAGTGATATGTCTTACAGAACACCATGTGACAAGTGGAGCTGAAATGCCTCAAACTGATGGATCAGCAGCCAGCTATTGTAGATCCATAAAGGAGAAAGGAGGGACTGCAATCTATGTTAAAACTAATGTAAAATATAAATCCCTAGACATAAGTACTTACAGTGTAGATTCTCATTTTCAAGTCTTTGGAACGGAAATTACTACAAGTAATAAGTCAGTTATAATTTGGCAGTTAACAGGCCCCTGCAGGGAAAATATGTATCTTTCCAAACCATATGGAACAACTTTTGAACCAAATACATATTCAAAACACAAGGATTTAATTATCATGGGTGATTTTAAAATTAACTTCTTAACTACAAATAACAGCAGAAGAGAACTAGACCATCTGATGGAATCATTTAACTTAATTTCAGTAGTTAATTTTCCCAATAGAGTAACTAGTACTTGTAAGAGCCTAATTGACAATATATTCCTGGGCAGACACAGAAGCAGCTGTATTATTGTAAGTCAAATTCTCAATGGTCGTTCAGATCATGATGGTCAGCTGCTTACAGTAAATGATATCAAACTGTGTGATAAACCGAAACACTCGTGTAAAATTGTCAGGCCAGTCAGTAGTGATAACTTAGAAATCTTCAATCTTCTCTTGCAGCAGATTGACTGGACCCCTGTATTTACAGAGCGGAATATTAATGAAAAATTTAATATATTCTCTTATGAGTTTGTGTCATTGTTTGAAACTGTATAGCCAAAAATAATCTCGAGAAACAATCATCAGGCTGCAAAACGGAATCCCTGGATTACTAAAGAGATCAGAATTTCCTGTAGAACAAAAAGAAATTTATGTGAACCACTAAGGCTATCTAATGATCCCATCAAAAAGGAGGACTATAGATTGCACTGTAATATTTTAAAAAGAGTAATTAAAAAATCCAAAACTATGTACATAGCATCTGAAATTGGTAACTCAAACAACAAATCAAAAACCACCTGGCAAGTTATAAAAAGGGAGAGTGGTAAAAAAGTAGAGTATATGGCTGACATGGAATTAATTCAGGAAAAAATATTGTAAAAAATACTGAGGAAGTTGCTAATATCGCCAATAAACATTTTAACAGCTGCAGAAAAAATTGGCTGTTTAGGCTCAGTGGATAATGTGATAGCCCTTCTGCATAAAGCTAACAGTGCCAGAGTTTGCCAGATGCAGCTAACCTCCATAACAATTAGCGAGATCATTAAGACAATCAGAGAGATGAAGTCAAAAAACTCTTGTGGGGTTGATAATATTTCAACTAAGATACTCAATCACTGACATGGCTATATAAATGCAGTCTCTGTCACATTCTTGATGAATCCCTAAAACAAGGTAGTGTTCGACTTAGATTAAGGTATGCCTGTGTGAAACCACTTTTCATGAAAGGTGAAGAAACTGATACAACAAACTACCACCCAGTATCCCTGCTAAAAAGTTTTTCAAACGTCCTTGAGAAACAGGTATACTGGGGAATTGTTAATCACCTGAACATCCATAACATTCTCAGTCAATGTCAGTTTGGTTTCCGAAAAGGTCTGTCAATTGATGATGCTATTTTCTCTTTCACCTATCAAATTCTCCAATCTCTTAGCAGAACATTGGCACCAATTGGAATCCTATGTGACTTATCCAAAACTTTTGACTGTGTCAACCACGAAATTCTGCTAAATAAAGCAGACCACTATGGGTTAAGTGGAATAATGGGGACATAGATTAAATCCTGCCAAACAGGTGGGAAACAAAGGGTAATAATTACTGACAGTAGTGGAATCCCAGCTTTATCCAAGTGGGGGACAGTCAACACTGGAGTTCCTCAAGGCTTGGTACAGGGACCCTTACTGTTTCTTTTATTTGTAAATGACCTCCCATACTGCACCAAGTCAGTGAGCAAGTTCACCCTATTTGTTGACGATTCATCTCTTCTAGTTGACAAAGCAACAGGAAACAACTGGGAAACATCTGTGAACAATGAATTTTATGACATTCTGAAATGGTTTAACTGTAATGGACAGTCTCTGAATAACAAAAAAAGTCAGTATGTAAAGTTTCACATGGCACATAGAGAACCAGGGGATATAAATATCGAATGTAATGGACAACAAATAAAGCAAGTCGACTCAGCTAAGTTTCTGGGTGTATACATTGACTGCAGACTAAATTGGTCCTAGATCTGAAAAAAAGACTACATTCTGCAACATTTGCCTTACGCATAATTGCGTCAACCCACATAAGGATGCCATAAGAGCTGCTTATTTCGGATATTTCCATGCAGTTTTGTCTTACAGAATCATCTTTTGGGGCAACCAGCCCCTGGCAAAAAAGTTTTTAGTTCTGAGAAGAGAGCTATATGTATGATGAGTGGTGTGCAACCAAGGCAGGAATCTGTTTAGGAAACTACAGGTATTTACAATGATATCTCAGTACATATAGTCCCCTGTATGTTTCATTAATAAAAACCACTCTCTCTTCCAAACCAATAGTGAATATCATAGTCGCAAAAAAGGTCAAAAGAGGTTTTTCATAATAACCAATCAAACTATACCCTTGTACAGAAAGGAGTAAATTATACAGGCTTCAAAATTTACAATGCTCTACCCAGTTTCTTCAAAAGTCTTGCTCCTGAAACACCAAAGTTCAATAGCAAACTGAAGGAATACCTAATACAAAAGTCATTCTATTCAATTAGTGAATTTTTTAGTGCATAGGAGCAAGTTATTATTATACAACCAAGTTAGCCATGTAATGTAAGCATAATTGTAAACTATTTGTTGCTGTAATGTTATATTGTTGCTCAAATACTTTGATATTCTTAATCTGAATGTACACACATAAGTGTTAATTCTGATGCATGTAAAATGTTTTATTTCTTCTAGTGGCCCATGCTGTTACTATGAGTCTTGTCATGAATTAACCATATTGTGTACTGCTGTATTGACAACATTGTAAAAATACTGACTCGTTCCATATCCTTGCAACTCCAGTGCTATCAGGATCTATGGAATTCACAATAAAATAAAATAAAATTGCTTTAATTCTGGTACATTGTAGATGTGATGATAACAGCAAGCTTGTGTCGAAACCAGTCATTGTTAAATAAAACAAAAATACCATGTGATCTTGGTTGCAGAAGATTTCCCTATTCACCAATGATAGATCACTCCTCACGAACATGTGCAACCTACATAACAATAAAGTGATCTACTATTTTGTGAGTGTTGTAGTACCTTCTCAACCTCCTCCAGAAGCAAATCTAGGCTAGCTACAACACTCTACAATGCCAATGAGGATGCTTCAAGTTATTTTTGTCCATCAGTATAACTAGTTGGCATCTGTAGTTGAGTGATCAGTGCAGCTGGGCGTTAAGTGAGAGGCCTGGGTTCGATTCACGGTAGGGTTGGAGATTTTCTACACTTAGATGCTGGATGCTGCATTGTCCCTGTCATCATTTCATCATCACCGACACAAAAGTCGCCAAAATGGTGTCAAAAAAAATTTTTTGCACCAGGTGGCCGGACTCCTTGAATGGCGACTCTCGGCAAAATAAGCCACGCGCAGAGTTCATTTTATTATGTTCACACACTATAGTGGTTATGTAGACACAATATCTGATTATACATATTTATTTTACTTTGCTTTACACCACATAAAAATTTCATACAACAAGGAAAAGTACGCTATAAGCAAAAAAAAAAAAATACAAACAGAAAAACATGTAAAAATATCCCACACAATTTGTCTTTAGTTTGCTTATGACGGAGCACTCGATCCTGAGCTCACTACAACACTTATTTTTTATTTACTTATTTATTATCTGTCCACAACAATATTTTTACTACATTGTACTCCACAATATCATTCCTCTTGTGACATAACATGCTCCTACTGCTATATCATGATGCTCACTGGGTACAAAAAATATAATGAATTGGAACTCCCCTGAGATATTAATCAATTTCTTTTTGCTGGACACCAGATAATATCATCATTAATCAAACTAAATGTCACGTTTTCCCTGAAATAATACTTATTGTAATGGATGTAGGTAAAAACATCTCATTAAATCCGAATTTATTAAAATCAGAAAGTGGATATGAAATATATAATGGGTCTAGGACCACGTGTGCTTTGACTTGGCTGACGTGGCACAATGATTGGATTTGTAGGACGTTATTGGCTCCCTGATGAGCTAGCTTCGTGGTTTGATCACCACCTGTGTCTCGTATCTGCTGACAGTGGCGAAGAATTGCTCGTCTCCAGGCATTCAGAAGAGTAAATTGGTGATTGAAGTTTTGTGAGAAGATTCTGCTGCAACTAAAAACGCCTTTGTTTTAATGATGTCCACCCCAAATCCTGTATCATTTTAGTGGCACTCTCTCCTCTATTTCGCGATAATACAAAACGTGCTGCCCTTCTTTGAACTTTCTCGATGTACTCCGGCAATCCTATCTAATAAGGATCCCATACTCGCAATAGTATTCTAAAAGAAGATGGACAAGTGTGGTGTGGGTGGTCTCTTTAGTAGATCTGTTACATTTTCTAAGTGTCCTGCCAATAAAACCCCCACAACATTTTCTATTTGTTCCTTCCAATTTAATTTGTTCATAACTGTAGTTCCTAGGTATTTACTTGAATTTATGGCCTCTAGATTTGACTGATTTAAAGTGCAACCGAAGTTTTAACCGATTCCTTTTAGCAGTCATGCGGATGATCTCAGAATTTTCGTTATTTAGGGTCAATTGCCGATTGTTGCACCATACAGATTTGTTTTTTAAATCGTTTTGCAATTTGTTTTGATCTTCTGATCACTTTACTAGTCGATGAACGACAGCATAATCTGCAAAAAACAGAGGGCTGCTGGGATTGGCTCCTAAATCGTTTGTTTAGATAAAGCCTAGTTTATACGATGACACTAGGTTGCGGGCAACTGAGCTACCGACCACTGCGCATGCGCGCTGCGCGTTTGCGCAACTCGTTGGTGAAACTAAACACTTTCGGCGTGTTCCAACTTTGGCGACACTAGTTGTTCGAGATTTGAGGTTGTGTGTGTTCGTAGAGTGCAGACGAACTGAAATATGTAGTGGGGAACGGAGAACAATGTTCGCTTTTCGGGTATCTATGTTTTGCATAGGTGTTTGTGGGATTTCAGTGATGCTGACTACAAAAATAAGCAACATATTGCTGCCGCTGAGACCCATGTGCAGTCGTAACATAGATGGTTTGACAGTATCTGAGCTGCAGGGCAAAATTTATTGAGTTAGGAGTACATATACAACTGAATTAACAAAAATACAAGTAAGTGTAATTCTAACTGTGGCAATGCTCTCGTCTACAAGACTAAAATTCCATCGTTTGGGTTTGCCAACTCTTTGTTAAGGTATAGTGTTGACAGGAGGGAAGGCTACACAAATTGAAGAAGCTGCATTCTTTATTCAATATTCTGCAGTGCTCCCCATTCACATATGTTTGAACGTTGAAATATAGCCACTGTACAGATCTATCTTCAACAGAATAGTTTGCAAACCATTCCCTTGTTAATGCGGTCTGTTTCGAATAATTATTGTTGCTAATGTTAATCATTATTACTGTTAATGTTAATAATTATTTGTGTTAACGAAAAAGCGTCATCACCAATTAAAACCGTATCTTATAGTATGCCAAGTGTTCTCGATTGTAGTGCAATATGATACGTAATTTCAGTTCTGGCGACAGTGCTTCATGCATTACAGTAAAACGTGAACAGTTCTGGTGACATTCTAAGATAATTAAAAGAACTTCTTGGATCTTCCGTTATAATTTATTTCAGCAAGGATGCTGAGCAACCAAGCTGACGTCTTTTCTTCATCCAGTCACGAATCGAAACACGTTTCTTTTTTTTATGTAGCGATTCCACGCAACAAGCTTTAACTCCATCACAACTCGTGCGACGTGCAGCTGCCAAAAGTTTCATTTCAGACACGACTCAGGGAACCACAATACGACTAAACTGAAGTGTATACTGGTGTCGTCGTGTCTACAGTCATATATGAAACCACTTGCATGCAACTCATTCCACACAACGCGTGGCACAACCCAATGTCGTCGTGTAAACTATCCTTAAGGAACAGCAAAGCGCCTATAACACTACGTTGGGGAATACCAGAAATCACTTCTGTTTTACTCGATGACTTTCCGTCAATCACTTCGAACTGTGACCTCTCTGACAGAAAATGACGAATCCACTCACATAACTCAGGCGATATTCCATAAGTACATAACTTCACTACAAGCCGCTTGTCAAAAGCCTTCTGGAAATCCAGAAATACAGGATCAATCTGAAATCGCTTGTCAATAGCACTCACCCCTTCATTCGAGTAAAGACCTAGTTGTGTTTCACAAGAATAATGTTTTCCAAATTCGTGTTATCTGTGTGTCAATTGACCATTTTCTCTGAGGCAATTCATTATGTTCGAACACAACATATGTTCCAAAATCCTGCTGCAAATCGACGTTAATGATATATTTCAGAATTTAGTCGATTACTTCTACTATCTTTCTTGAATATTGGTGTGACCTACGCAGTTTTCCCGTCTTTGGCTAAGGATCTTTCGTCGAGTGAATGGCTGTATATGATTGTTAAGTATGGAGCTATTGTATCAGCATACTCTGAAAGGAACCTAACTGATATACAGTCTGGACCGGAAGGCTGGCTTTTGTTACATGATAGAAGTTGGGTCTCTAGTCCAAGGATATCTGCCTCTACGTTACTCAAGTTGACAGTTGCTCTTGATTCAAATTCTGGAATATTCACTTCGTCTTGCTTGATGAAGGAATTTCGGATGGCTGTGTTTAGTAACTCTACGTTGGCAGCACGGTCCTCTATTGTATTTCCATTTCTATCACGCAGAGAAAGCATTGATTGTATCTTGCTGCTAACATACACACATACAACGAGAATCTCTTTGGATTTCTGCCAGATTTCGAGACCAATTTTCGTTGTGGAAACTATTATGAGTATCTCGCATTCAATTCGGCGCTAAATTTCGAGATTCTGTAAAAGATCGCCAATCTTGCAGACAGTGCGTCTGATTAAATTTGGCATGTTATTTTCGTTGTTTTTGCAGCGTTCTGGCCCGTTTTGTGTACCAAGGAGGATCAGCTCCGTCGTTTGTTAGGGGGACATGCTCGTGAAAATGACAAAAAATTTGAAAAAAATTCTTGGTCTATAGAAAAGAGTATTTAATGCTGATTTCTAAAATGTATAGTTTATGGGCATTACCATTTTCCGTTCGTTCTAAAATTGAGGTTGAGCATAATGTTGCACAGGGGCATTCCCATCTGTCAGTTGGAAGTGCGTCAGAATACGTGATGCCTTAATTGGGTCTTCCTTTTTTTCCTACGTTAGTTACGGATCATTAGCACAGGTGTATTCTAGAAGGCACTGACTCATGGAACCAAGGTACAGGCATGTCTAGAAGCCTATGGTTAGACTGTAACCAAAGATCTAAGAATATATAATTTTGGAATGCCATATGCATGTGGTTTTGTAGTTTTTGGGTGTTGTTTTGTTTCTGTGTGTGTGTTTCCTGTGCTGCATATGCCGAGAGTAAAGAAATTTAGCCCCAAACGAAAGTTTCGCGGCAACCAGTTTCAAACAAACCGAATAATACACATCAGTTGCTTCAAAAGTCGCCTGCAGAAACTGTGCCTACAGGCAGTGCTTCTAGACGTAAACGTTCGCTTTCTGAATGTAATAAGAACAAGCCTAGTAGTATTGTGAGCAGCAATAACGGCAGGAATGTTATTGTGAACCTCAATATGCTGTCAAGACCTTTGAAGCGTGCTGTGAAATGTAAGTACTGCAATTGTGAACATAGTAGTGCCATTTCTGAGGACATTTCAGCAAGGAAGGGTCTTTCAAGTCAGTTAGTGATTGCCTGTAACTCCTGTAAGATGCACAGGGATACTATGACATCGCCAACAACTGATAGTCGACATTACAGTGTAAGTATTCAGCTTGCTTATGCAATAAGGTGTCTTGTAAGGAGAAGGAGAGCTGCCCAGACTTTTTGTGCAGTGATGGATTTGCCTCCACCACCACTGAGGTTTGACATACACAAATTAATACATAATGCTTTATGTGGTGTAAGTGAACATACAATGAAAAGAGCAGCACAAGAAGCAGTAGCCTTGTCTGAGAATACAGACATTGTAGCAGCATTTGATGGATCTTGGCATTCTCTGACTGGGGTTGTAAGTGCCACATTTATTGAAACTGGTAAGATACTAGATTATGAATGTCTAACAAAGCACTGCCACAGTTGTTCAAGTAAATTTATTGGCACCCATGTTTGTGTAAAGAATCTTGATGGTCCAAGTAGAAACATGGAAACGAAAGGAGTTCTAAACATTTTTAGAAGATCAGATATCAGTCATGGTGTGACTGTAAAGGACACACTACTGTTGTTAATGACAGACAAAGGGGGGCACCCCGATAGAAAACCTTGAATGTGTTGGGCATGTACAAAAAAGAATGGGAGCTCAGCTGAGAAAATTATGTACAGACTTCAGTGAAAAAAAAACTGTCAGATAGAAAACACATAAGTGGTCCAGGTCGTCTTACAAAAAGTGAAATTGATTCTTTGACTCAATATTATGGACTAGAAATAAGGAGAAATGTAGGAGATTAGGAGAAGATGAGACAAGCTGTTTGGGCAACATGGTTTCACGGAGTGTCAACAGATGAAACCCCACAGCATGGTTTGTGTCCGAAAGGGGAAGATTCATGGTGCAAGTACTACAGGCATACAATATACCCACAAGCATTCCTTATCACTTGCTGTAATGGGGGCAATTAGGCCTATATATAGGGATCTGGCAAATAAAAATCTACTTAAGAAATGTATGCGTGGTCTCTCTCAGAATGCAAATGAAAGCTTTAACAGCTGTATATGGAAGAGAATACCCAAAACTGTATTTGCTGAAGATTGGTGTAATGGATGCAGTAATAACATTAAATGATGGTGCAATTTCAAGGATCAATGTCATGAAGAAATTGAACATTCAGACGGGAAGGAATATGACTTCAGCTCTATCTGCTATTGATAAGTGGCAGCTAACCGAAGCAGAGACAGCTGCAGAAGCTGGTACCAAGGAGTCACGGATAAAGGAAAGAACTAATAGAAATAGTAAGGAGGATAAGGAAACAGGAGAACAACTGGAGTGTGCAGCTGGAACGAGCATAGTGGTGAGTTAATAAATTTATATATCTGGTTCGAGCATAGTGGTAAGTTGATAAATCTACTATATATCTTCTTTCGTGATTTACCAAAAACTTGAATTTTCGTCATTCAGGTACACTTTTCTCCTAAATGACTGAAGTTAAGCTCACAAAAATTGGTACAGATATTTAGAATGACGTCCTCTACCTCCCTTGCCTACTATTTCCTGAAAAATTTATAACATGATGATGATGTCGGTGATATTTGAGCTACATTTTTAAATATTTTTGTTGTAGTAAAATAAATTACTTCTCTTTTTCACAGATGAGCATCAGGGAAGGAAACTGAAGGCAGAAAACACTTACGTGAATGTTGTCTGTACTCTGACTCTTTTTCCAAGCTGTGCAGTCAGTGGTTCCAAAGAAAATGGTAGCACAGTGAAATAGCGTTCCGTTTTTTATACTATTATAAATATTGTTGTCAGTACCGAAATATAATAAATATCTCAATGATTTTTTGGGATATGCTTTGACTAATCACCCATATTTCATGTAATAATTTTGAGCTATCTCTCATTTATAGATCAGTTGCACTATGAGGGTGACGATAATGCTAAAAATGCTGCCCGTTCGGGGGCATGTCTCCTTAATTTATTTGGTATCAATCTCTCATCTGCTGCCGATACTGCCAGCCTCTGTGGCTGAGCGGTTCTAGGCGCTTCAGTCCAGAACAGTGTGGCTGCTACAGCCGTGGGTTCGAATCCTGCCTCGAGCATGGATGTGTGTGATTTCCTTAGGTTACTTAGGTTTAAGTAGTTCTAAGTCTAGGGGTCTGATGAACTCAGATGTTAAGTCCCATAGTGCTTAGAGCCATTTGAACTACTTTTTGCTGCTGATGATATTTCTTTGATTTTGGCACATCTGGTCTACACTTACATTGTTAATTTGGAAAGAGTGGAGATTGTCTTTCAGGAAGGCGTCAAGTGAATTTTTATCTGCTTTTTTGAATAGATACATTTTTCGTTTATTTTTGGAGGATTTGGTGTTTACAATATTCAATCTCGCTACGATAACTTTGCGTTCACTAATCCCTGTATCCGTTTTGATACTCATTATTAGCTCAGGATTATTTGTTGTTAAGAGGTCAAGTGTTTTTTTCACAATCATTTACTATTCGTGTGAGCTCATGAACTAACTGCTCGAAATAATCTTCATAGAACGCGCTTAACATAATTTAGGATGATGTTTCATTCGTAACTCAGGATTTAAACATGTATTTTCGCCAACATATCGAGGATAAATTACTGTCACCATCAACTATAATTCTATGAGTCGGGTACATGTTTGAAATTAAACTCAAGCCTTCTTTGAACATTTCAGAAATTGTATCATCTGAACCGGGAGGTCGGCAAAAAGATAGAATTATTATTTTATTCATGTTGCCAAGAATGACTTTTGCCCATACTAAGTCACAGGAAGTATCTACTTCAATTTCGCGACAAGATAAACTACTTCTAACAGCAACAAACACACCACCACTAACTGTGTTTAGCCCATCCTTTCGTAACATATTCAGATCAGATATTTTGCAAATTTTCGTCTGAACTTATCTCTGCCTTTAGCCAGCTTTCAGTGCCTATAACGATTTCAGTAGTAGTGTTTTCTATTAGCTCTTGGAGCTCTGGTTCTTTCCCAACACAGCTATAACAATTTACAACTGTTATGCCGGTGGTTCCTGTATTTACATTCTTCATGTGTTCGGCCTGCATACTTTAACCTAAAAAAACGTCCAGTCCATGCCACTACATCTACATACATACTCTGCAAGCCACTGAACAGTGAATGTTGCAGGGTACCCTTACCATTGTTAGTCAGTTCCTTTCCCATTCCACTCGCACATAGAGCGAGGGAAAAACGACTATCTATATGCCTCTGTATGACCCCTAATTTCTCGTATCTTATCCTCATGGTCATTACGCGAGATGTATGTGGATGGCAGTGGAATCATCCTGTAGTCAGTTTAAAATCATTATTCTCTAAATTTTCTCAATAGTGTTCCTAGGAAAAAGCGTCGCCTTCCCTCTAGGGATTCCCATTTGAGTTCCCGAAACATCTCCATAAAACTTGCATGTCGTGCAAACCTACTGGCTACATATTCAGCAACCCACTTGAGGATTGCTTCAGTGTCTTCCTTTAATCCGACCTGTAGCGGATCCCAAATACTTGAGCAATCCTCAAGAATAAGTCGCACTAGCATGCCCAGCATAGTGCAGCAACACAACGTGACACGGACTCAACAAGTCTTTGGGGGTTCTCTGCAGAAATATTGAGCCATGCTGCCTCTATAGCCGTCCATAATTGTGAAGATGTTACCTGTGCAAGATTTTGTGCACGAACTGGCCTCTCAGTTATGTCCCATAAATGTTTGATGGGACTCATGACAGGCAATCTGTATGGCCAAACCGTTTGTGTGAACTGTCCAGAACGTTCTTGAAACCAAATGGAAACAATAGTGGCCCAGTGACATGGCGCATTGTTATCCATGAAAATTTCATTCTTGTTTGGGAACATGCAGTCCGTGAATGGCTGAAAATGGTCTCCAGGTAGTCGAATATAACCAATGATCAGTTCAGTTGGACCAGAGGACCCAGTCCATTCCATGGAGACACAGCCCACCCCATTATGAAGCCACCACCAGCTTGCACAATGCCTTGTTGATAACCAGGGTCTATGGCTTCGTGGGGTTTGTGCCACACTCGAACCCTGCTGTCAGGTCTTATCAATTGATATTGAGGCCTATCTGACCAGGCCACGGTTTTTCAGTCGTCTAGGGTCCAACCAATATGATCATGAGCCCAGAAGAGGAGCCACAGGCGATGTCTAGCTGTTGCAAAGGCACTAGCATCGATCACTAGCTACCATAGGAAATGAACGCCAAATTTCGCTGCACTGTTCTAACGCATACATTCGTTGTATGTACCATACTGATTTCTGCTGTTATTTCACAAAATGTTGTTTGTCTGTTGGCACTGACAACTCTACACAAACGTTGTGGGTATCGGAATGTTCACTTCCTTAAAGTTTTCCGAAGTGGAATGTCCCTTGCGACCAGTTCCATCTGCCTTTCCATGTTCAAAGCTTGTTAATTCAAGTAGTGCGGCCATAATCACATCGGAAACCTTTTCCATGGATCACCTAAGTACAAATGACAGCTCCTCTAATTCACTGGCCTTTTATACCTTATGTACGCGGTACTACCACCATCTGTAGAAGTGCATGTCTCTATCCCTTGTCTACTGTCGTTTCTATATACATCATGTGAGAAAAGGGCAAGCTGAGTTTTCATCCAAGTGGCGCTTTCCAAACCCTCTTGATTATTAGACATAAACTTTTCGGTCTCTAGGAAATTTAATGTATTCAGACTCATAATATATGGCAGCAAACTGATGTAAGGGATACTGGTCTGTAATTTTGGTGATCTGTTCATTTACCCTTTTTGTATACAAGAGTCCCCTATGATTTTTTCCAACAGCTGGGGACCTTGCACTGGACGAGAGATTTGCGATAAATGTAAGCTAACTAAAGGGTCAATGCCATAGGGTACTCGCAAAACCGAATCGGGATTCCATCCGAATCTGCCGATTTATTTGCTTTCAACTGTTTCAGTTGTTTCTCTATGCCAGAGATGCTTATTACTATGTTGTCCACACGGGACTCTGTGCGGTGGTCAGGTTTCGTATGAATCTCCAACGTGAACGATTTCTTACACCCGAAATTTAAATCTTTGGCTTTAATTTTGCTACCCTGTACTATCACACCAGACTGGTTAACGAGTGACTGGATGTAAGTCTTAAACCCGCTTAGCGATTTTATATAGGACCAGAGTTTTCTCGGGTTCTCGCCCAGATATTTTGCTAAGGTATGACAGTGGTAGTCGTTGTATGCTTCACACATAGATCTTTTCACAGACAAACGAATCTCTACTAACCTTTTCCTATCGTCATGTGTGTGTTCCCTTGCAGGGAGAATGCAGCAACTTTTACTTCCTCAGCATTTTTCGATTTTCGTTGTTAGACCATGGTGGGTCTTTTCTGTCCACTTACTAGGCGTACAGGTATCCAGAACACGATTTACAGTCTTTTTAAACTTTGTCAATAATTCCTCTGTCTCCATCATACAGGAACTAAATAATGTTAATTCATTGTCTAACTGAGACGCTAACAACTGCTTTTCTTCTCTTTCTAGCAGAAACAGTCTCCAAGGTTTCTGGGATGATTTATTAACTTTCGTTACTATAGTTGCTATGATTACATCATGCCCACCAATACCCATCCCTGCACTGACGCCGTCAATAGGGTCCAGGCTGTTCATAGCTGCAACGTCTAAGATATTTCCATTGCATGTGGGCTGCTGAAACAGCTGCTTAAGACAGTTTTCGAAAAACGTGTTCAAAAGTACTTTACAAAACCGTCAGTACCCTCCAGAATTAATCCATAGACATCCCAGTCCATACTTAATAGGTTAAACTCGTCTCCAACTAGTATTGCATGTTCTGAGTATTTACGTACTACTGACCATAGACTTTATTTGAATGACTAGAACTGTCACAGCACTATCGGGTGCCTGGTAAAAACATTCAACAAATAACTTCGTTTCATCTAAACCTGTTATACGTGACGAGGTAACTTTAATGTCACATTCAATTTCGACCTCAATAGAGACTTTTTTTGTCAACTGAATTAAACACTGCCCCTCCTGTGGTGTTTAATCTGTCTTTCCAATACACATCCCATGACTCGTTAAATATCACGAAGCTTTTGGTTTCAGCTAGCCCTCAGTCCCAAGAATAATTTGAGTGTGAGAACTTTCCTAG